>NC_086321.1:5495110-5795110 GCF_036172605.1 Pelobates fuscus | reverse complement strand
TGATTATAATCCAAGGAAGTATAGTGATTATAGCAATCCCCAGAGTGAATATAGCTGTTCTATGTTGAGGGTGAAGGAGAACTGTTTATTGGTAGCCACAAGCAAGGGGTTTTCCATAACATATTCCAGGGGCATTCCCCAATGGACCTGAGAGGGTACTGTGAAAAGTACACACTGTAATTACATTGGCTCTCAGGTCCAGGACACTCCCACACAAAACAGGATAATCCCTCCCCTGTGCCTGAGCGATAATTGAGTCAGGAACTGTACTAAACTCAATTATCTACAGGCACAGAAAACATATTTTACAATAACCCGAAAGTACCCACAAAACACATGGAAACCCCACAAACGTTATATCCCCTGAAAGTCTTGATATGGAGGAAAAACATATCGAAAAATCACCCAGATCGGTTCAGGAATTCGGGATTTCCATGGAAGTCATAATTTTGACCGACGTGCACATGATCCTATGCCCATAACAGTTCTAGGGCTAACTGGAATGATCTTACTTAGATCAGATAGTCTATAAAGTGCTTGGTCAGGAACAATGTCCTCGCTGTCCTTGACCGGGCAGATCCACTCATATGAAAACAAAAATAAAGAACCAAATAGTGTAATATGTCCAGTCTAATAACAAATTATGTTAATAAACTCACATATATTAGAGCTATAGCTAGCTCTAGTGTGAAGAGCGTACAGCGGTACAATCCCCACTTATGGGATATAGGGTAGACTTCCTCCGTCAGGGGTATGTTCAACACTCAAAAAGAAGGGTAAAAGGAGACAACCAATAGTGCTCTCTGGTCAAAACAAAGGTATATAAAATATATATAAAATGGTACTCACAAGAGAGGAGCAGACAAACTGCTCCTTGATAATAGTGTTAGTGGTATGATCCCCACCTACCATTACTTTGAGTCCAGGATGATAAAATGCAAGGTAAAAAAAGTAAAAACAGTAGTATAAAGTGTATAAAAAGATGACTTGCACAAATAAAGTGACCAAAATGGATAAAAATACACAATATAAAATATCAACATCGCGTTTCGCCTTACAGGGCTTCTTCAAAATGGAATAGAACATAATACCTGGCAGGGTACGTTTAAATAAGAATACAGGAAATTAAAATTGGCGCCAAAACCAAGGGCAGCCAATAAAAATGCATAACACAAACAAATAATTTATAACAAATTAAAACAGATTTTGGCTTGTATTAATAACAAATATAATGCCTAATGAACATAGTACTGTGATTTAATTTCAAAAACGAGGGTTTACTGATTTGGGTATAAACATGCGGTCACGTGACTTTCGTGATAGCCGCAATGTGTATTGGGAAGTGTAGTCATAGCAACGCATACAAGCATCCTGTAGGGTGTTATAATTTGGCATCGGCGCGCATGAAGCTGCAGCCGACGTCGGGAAGTGTGGGCGTGTAGGGAGACGTCGGCATGCACGAGGCTGCTGCCAACGTCAGGATAGATGAGCGTGTTAACAGGACGTCGGCGCGCACGGAGTTGTAGCCGACGTCAGGGTAAATGAGCATATTGCAGGGAATAGTGGGATGTCGGCGTGAGGATTAGGAAATGTCGGCTGCACGCTAAAAAACGTGCCGCCGGGAAGGATTGGAGCCATATTGGTGGAGGGAGCAACTGTAATGATAGTGGCAGCCATATTAGGGGGTGACTAGAAAAAAAATAATGTATAGTTGTAAGAAAACTGAATACAGCACTTCAATACACAATTAAGAACAGTAAAAAAAAATAAAAAATAATAATTTCAGTTCTCCCAAGAATGTTTTTTATGTCCCCGCCCCTCCATGGTATGGTACATTATTTGTATTCCTATACATTTTAGCATTCTTGGATCCTTATTGTGTTTAATAAAATATTTGTATACTGAATGGTGTAAGTATCCATTTTTAATATTTCTGCAATGTTCACTTAGTCTTTTAAGCACCTTGTGGTCATTCCAACGTACTGGAGGCCACATTCAAGCAGATAGATGACATTTTTCGTGGTATAATTAATAAAATTATTAATTTTGTAAACCTTATTTGTCATTTTTGAAATAAATTGCGTTACTTTGGAAGGTACAGTGGGGTCAGTGGTTTTGCAGACTATACATGCTTTACATTTACAGAAACCTTTAATTTGGGGGAAAAAAAAAGAAAAGTAGTGTATTTTTTGTTTCTTTAGTAAAATTCTTGGTTAAAATGGATTTAAAATTTGGAGCTCCTCTGAATACTATATTAGGGCGTTCCGGTATAATTTTTCGACTTAGAATATGCCAGTGTTTCTTTATAATCTTTTTTATATTGCCGCTTTTGTTGTTGTAATTGAAAATGATAGGAAGAGACATGGATTCATCTGTGTTTTTTGTTTTATATACTAGAAGTTCGTTTCTATCTCTTTGCTGGATATTACTGATTGTGTCTGTTAAGTCTGTTTCAGAGTAATTTTTTTCAATAAATAAATTTAAAAAAATTCTGCTTGTTTGTTACAATCATTTAATTCTGAACAGTTTCTCCGAAGTCGTAAAATTTTACTTTTGGGAGCACTATCAAGCCAGGGTTGGTAATGACAGCTTGATTTGTCTATTGCAGTGCTTACGCAAACTTTTAAAGAAAACGTCTTTGTTTGTATTTGTCCATTTTTAATAAAAATGTTAAGATATAAAAAAATCTGTTCCCTACTGTATTCACAAGTTAAAATTAACCTCTATTGTTGATGTTAAGATTGTTGATAAAAGAATTAAGATAGTCTTCGGAGCCTTCCCAAGTAAAAAAAAGAGGTAATCGATCTATATAAAATGAGACTAGGTTTGCCCTCCAGACATGGTTGTTAAAAATAATTTCGGACTCCCAGTCAGACATGAATAAATTTGTGTAGCTGGGAGCAAACCTGGTCCCCATTGAAGTTGCTCCCTCCACCCATATGGCTCCTAATCTCACGTCGGCCGCAACTTTTGTGCGCGCCGACGTCCCACTATTCCCTGTAATACGCTCATTTACCCTGAAGTCGGCCGCAACTCCGTGCGCGCCGACATCCTGTTAACACGCCCATCTATCCTGACGTCGGCAGCAGCCTCGTCCGTGCCGACATCTCCCTACACGCCGACAATTCCCGACGTCGGCTGCAGCTCCATGCGCGCCGACGTCAAATGATAACCATATATACACAAATCTTACCAGTAAACCCTCGTTTTTAAAATTAAATCACAGTACTATGTTCATTAGGCATTATATTTGTTTTAATACAAGCCAAAATCTGTTTTAAATTATTTGTTTGTTATATGCATTTTGATTGGCTGCCCTTAGTTTTAATTACCTGTATTCTTATTTAACAACATACTCAACAATCGGTTCACACATTTCTGCCTGGCCACCAATGGGGCTACTGCCCAGAATAGTTCCATAAGTTCAGCTGGGTCAGCCGGTCTATTTCAGGGGCAGGGAAACACATTAAAATAACGAAATGACTGTTCGTGTCTATGATTCTCCAATATCTCTTGTTCGTGTGTTTAAATGTACCGAATGCCGCTACGTTCGTATGAAAGGAAAAAAAATGGTGGAAGTCTGGAAGTCCCAGCGGTGTTCGTGGGAACTAGTTTCCGAAAACAGTTCCATGCGTTCGACGACAACACACCGCTGGTCGTTCGACAGTTTAAGATGGCCACCGCCACGTGTTCGTTTATATGAACGACGTTCACCCAGCCGTTCGTCAATTAAGCTGCGGTTAACCACAGCTTCTGGGAGGTTAACGAGTGGCACACTCCACATGCAGGGTGGTCGGTCGTTAAGCGATTTGTTCGGTTATTTGAATAGAATTATCCTGGTTGTAAGAGAAGTGAAATTCACCGAACCAATTAACGAATATATAAGGGAATATATAATATCCAAGCAAATAAGGAGAAATATGAAATCCAAGGACAGAGGGTTCTGTCACAATCTTCTTGTACAAATGCACATTATATTTGCCAGCAAAAAAAATTTTGGCTCCCAGGTTTCAAAATTTTAATGTGCATTAGATACTATGCCGCATTAGATTTGAGTAAATACGGTATATACAACCCTCTTTACAGGTACCATTGCAATAAAATCAGCTGTCAGTGGTTTTAATTTTGTGCCTGATCAGTGTACATCTCACAAGTTTTACCAAGATTGTAAATTAGATATAAACATTTCACTGCTCTGAGAATTTAATATACAGCACTACAGATGGATATCTTACAGCCGATACCTAGGACTAAGAATAGACATCTTACTGCTGGTACCTGGCTCTGTTATTTGATATACAGCGCTGTGGATGGATATCGTACTGCTGGTACTTGGCTCTGATTATTTAATATAGAGCGCTGCGGATGGATATTACATAGTTACATAGGCTGAAAAGAGACTTGCGTCCATCAAGTTCCTCACATTTGTTTTTAGCTGTTGATCCAAAAGAAGGCAAAGAACCCAGTTTGAAGCACTTCCAATTTTGCAACAAACTAGGAAATCATTTTGCAAGTATTTATCCAATTTCAGTTTAAACATCTGTATGGACTCTGATACAACCACCTCTTCAGGCAGAGAATTCCATATCCTTATTGCTCTTACTGTAAATAAAACCTTTTCTTTGCCTTAGATGAAATCTCCTTTCTTCCAGCCTAAATGTGTGACCTCGTGTCCTATGTATAGCCCTGTTTATGAATAGATTTCCAGATAATGGTTTGTACTGGCCCCGAATATATTTGTAAAATGTTATCATATCCCCTCTGAGGCGCAGTTTTTCCAAACTAGACATTTCCAGACTAGACATTTTGTAACCTTTCTTCGTAACTAAAATGCTCCATTCCTTTTATCAATTTTGTAGCTCGTCTCTGCACTTTTTCTAGTGCCATGATATCCTTCTTTAAAACAGGTGCCCAAAATTGCACAGCATATTCATGGTGAGGTCTTACCAGCGATTTATAAAGAGGTAAAATTATATTTTCATCCCGAGAATTTATGCCCCGATTTATGCATGACAAAACCTTACTGGCCTTAGCAACTGCAGATTGACATTGCATATTGCTGCCTAATTTGTTGTCTATAACAATTCCCAAATCCTTCTTGTGTGTGGTTATCCCTAATTCACTACCATTTAGGGTGTAAATTGCTTGTGCATTCTTAACCCCGAAGTGCATAACTTTGCATTTTTCTACGTTAAATTTCATCTGCCATTTTAGTGCCCAATCCCCCAATCTATCCAAATCCCTCTGCGGCAAAGCAATATCCTGCTCACATTTTATTACTTTAAAGAGTTTTGTGTCATCTGCAAACACCGAAACATGGCTTTCAATGCCTATTTCAAGATCATTTATAAATATGTTAAATAGAAGCGGTCCTAAAACAGAACCCTGAGGGACACCACTTACCACTCTTGTCCAGCCTGAAAATTTACCATTAATGACAACTCATTGTACTCTTATCTTACTCTATCCAATGTTCTACCCAAGAACAAGAATAATCATCTAGACCAATTTCTTTTAGTTTGAAGACTAACCTATGTGAGGAACCGAATCAAATGCATTGGCAAAATCCAAGTAGATCACATCCACTGCAACATCCTGATCTATATTTCTACTTACTTCTTCGTAGAATGCAATTAGGTTAGGATATCTTAGTGCTGGTACTTGGCTCTGAGTATTTAATATAGTGCGCTGCGGATGGATATCTTATTGATGGTAATTAGCTCTGAGTATTTAATATAGAGCGCTGCGGATTGATATCTTACTGATGGTAATTAGCTCTGAGTATTTAATATAGAGCAATGCGGATGGATATCTTACTGATGGTAATTAGCTCTGAGTATTTAATATAGCGCGCTGCGGATGGATATCTTACCAATGGTAATTAGTTCTGAGTATTTAATATAGAGCGCTGCGGATGAATATCTTACTGATGGCAATTAGCTCTGATTATTTATTATAGTGCGCTGCGGATGGATATCTTACTGATGGTAATTAGCTCTGATTATTTAACATAGAGCACTGCGGATGGATATCTTACTGATGGTAATTAGCTCTGAGTATTTAATATAGAGCGCTGCGGATGGATATCTTACTGATGGGAATTAGCTCTGAGTATTTAATATAAAGCGCTGCGGATGGATATCTTACTGATGGTAATTAGCTCTGAGTATTTAATATAGAGCGATGCGGATGGATGTCACTGATGGTAATTAGCTCTGAGTATTTAATATACAGCGATGCAGATGGATATCTTACTGATGGTAATTAGCACTGAGTATTTAATATAGAGCGCTGCGGATGGATATCTTACTGATGGTAATTAGCTCTGAGTATTTAATGTAAAGCGCTGCGGATGGATAACTTATTGATGGTAATTAGCTCTGAGTATTTAATATAGAGCGCTGCGGCTGGATGTCACTGATGGTAATTAGCTCTGAGTATTTAATATAGAGCGATGCGGATGGATATCTTACTGATGGTAATTAGCTCTAAATATTTAATATAGAGCGCTGCGGATGGATATCTTACTGATGGTAATTAGCTCTGAGTATTTAATATAAAGCGCTGCGGATGGATATTTTACTGATGGTAATTAGCTCTGAGTATTTAATATAGAGCGCTGCGGATGGATATTTTACTGATGGTAATTAGCTCTGAGTATTTAATATAGAGCGCTGCAGATGGATATCTTACTGATGGTAATTAGCTCTGAGTATTTAATATAGAGCGCTGCGGATGGATATCTTACCGATGGTAATTAGCTCTGAGTATTTAATATAGAGCGCTGCGGATGGATGTCACTGATGGTAATTAGCTCTGAGTATTTAATATAGAGCGATGCGGATGGATGTCACTGATAGTAATTAGCTCTCAGTATTTAATATAGAGCGCTGCGGCTGGATGTCACTGATGGTAATTAGCTCTGAGTATTTAATATAGAGCGCTGCGGATGGATATCTTACTGATGGTAATTAGCTCTGAGTATTTAATATAAAGCGCTGCGGGTGGATATCTTACTGATGGTAAGTAGCTCTGAGTATTTAATATAGAGCGCTGCGGATGGATATCTTACTGATGGTAATTAGCTCTGAGTATTTAATATAGAGCGCTGCGGATGGATATTTTACTGATGGTAATTAGCTCTGAGTATTTAATATAGAGCGCTGCGGTTGGATATCTTACTGATGTTAATTAGCTCTGAGTATTTAATATAGAGCGCTGCGGATGGATATCTTACTGATGGTAATTAGCTCTGAGTATTTAATATAGAGCGCTGCGTCTGGATGTCAGTGATGTTAATTAGCTCTGAGTATTTAATATAGAGCGCTGCGGATGGATATCTTACCGATGGTAATTAGCTCTGAGTATTTAATATAGAGCGCTGCGGATGGATATCTTACTGATGTTAATTAGCTCTGAGTATTTAATATAGAGCGCTGCGGATGGATATCTTACTGATAGTAATTAGCTCTGAGTATTTAATATAGAGCGCTGCGTCTGGATGTCAGTGATGTTAATTAGCTCTGAGTATTTAATATAGAGCGCTGCGGATGGATATCTTACCGATGGTAATTAGCTCTGAGTATTTAATATAGAGCGCTGCGGATGGATATCTTACTGATGTTAATTAGCTCTGAGTATTTAATATAAAGCGCTGCGGTTGGATATCTTACTGATGGTAATTAGCTCTGAGTATTTAATATAGCGCGATGCGGATGGATATCTTACTGATGGTAATTAGCTCTGAGTATTTAATATAGAGCGCTGCGGATGGATATCTTACTGATGGGAATTAGCTCTGATTATTTAATATAGAGCGATGCGGATGGATGTCACTGATGGTAATTAGCTCTGAGTATTTAATATAGAGCGATGCAGATGGATATCTTACTGATGGTAATTAGCACTGAGTATTTAATATAGAGCGCTGCGGATGGATATCTTACTGATGGTAATTAGCTCTGAGTATTTAATGTAAAGCGCTGCGGATGGATAACTTATTGATGGTAATTAGCTCTGAGTATTTAATATAGAGCGCTGCGGCTGGATGTCACTGATGGTAATTAGCTCTGAGTATTTAATATAGAGCGCTGCGGATGGATATCTTACTGATGGTAATTAGCTCTGAGTATTTAATGTAAAGCGCTGCGGATGGATAACTTATTGATGGTAATTAGCTCTGAGTATTTAATATAGAGCGCTGCGGATGGATATCTTACTGATGGTAATTAGCTCTGAGTATTTAATATAGAGCGCTGCGGATGGATATTTTACTGATGGTAATTAGCTCTGAGTATTTAATATAGAGCGCTGCAGATGGATATCTTACTGATGGTAATTAGCTCTGAGTATTTAATATAGAGGGCTGCGGATGGATATCTTACCGATGGTAATTAGCTCTGAGTATTTAATATAGAGCGCTGCGGATGGATGTCACTGATGGTAATTAGCTCTGAGTATTTAATATAAAGCGATGCGGATGGATGTCACTGATAGTAATTAGCTCTCAGTATTTAATATAGAGCGCTGCGGCTGGATGTCACTGATGGTAATTAGCTCTGAGTATTTAATATAGAGCGATGCGGATGGATATCTTACTGATGGTAATTAGCTCTAAGTATTTAATATAGAGCGCTGCGTATGGATATCTTACTGATGGTAATTAGCTCTGAGTATTTAATATAGCGCGCTGCGGATGGATATCTTACTGATGGTAATTAGCTCTGAGTATTTAATATAGAGCGCTGCGGATGGATATTTTACTGATGGTAATTAGCTCTGAGTATTTAATATAGAGCGCTGCGGTTGAATATCTTACTGATGGTAATTAGCTCTGAGTATTTAATATAGAGCGCTGCGGATGGATATCTTACCAATGGTAATTAGTTCTGAGTATTTAATATAGAGCACTGCGGATGGATATCTTACTGATGGTAATTAGCTCTGAGTATTTAATATAGAGCGCTGCAGATGGATATCTTACTGATGGTAATTAGCTCTGAGTATTTAATATAGAGCGCTGCGGTTGAATATCTTACTGATGGTAATTAGCTCTGAGTATTTAATATAGAGCGCTGCGGATGGATATCTTACTGATGTTAATTAGCTCTGAGTATTTAATATAGCGCGCTGCGGATGGATATCTTACTGATGGTAATTAGCTCTGAGTATTTAATATAGAGCGCTGCGGATGGATATCTTACTGATGGTAATTAGCTCTGAGTATTTAATATAGAGCGCTGCGGATGGATATCTTACTGATGGTAATTAGCTCTGAGTATTTAATATAGAGCGCTGCGGATGGATGTCACTGATGGTAATTAGCTCTGAGTATTTAATATAGAGCGCTGCGGATGGATATCTTACTGATGGTAATTAGCTCTGAGTATTTAATATAGAGCGATGCGGATGGATATCTTACTGATGGTAATTAGCTCTGAGTATTTAATATAAAGCGCTGCGGGTGGATATCTTACTGATGGTAATTAGCTCTGAGTATTTAATATAGAGCGATGCGGATGGATATCTTATTGATGGTAATTAGCTCTGAGTATTTAATATAGAGCGATGCGGATGGATATCTTACTGATGGTAATTAGCTCTGAGTATTTAATATAAAGCGCTGCGGGTGGATATCTTACTGATGGTAATTAGCTCTGAGTATTTAATATAGAGCGCTGCGGGTGGATATCTTACTGATGGTAATTAGCTCTGAGTATTTAATATAGAGCGATGCGGATGGATATCTTACTGATGGTAATTAGCTCTGAGTATTTAATATAGTGCGATGCGGATGGATATCTTACTGATGGTAATTAGCTCTGAGTATTTAATATAGAGCGATGCGGATGGATATCTTACTGATGGTAATTAGCTCTGAGTATTTAATATAAAGCGCTGCGGGTGGATATCTTACTGATGGTAATTAGCTCTGAGTATTTAATATAGAGCGCTGCGGGTGGATATCTTACTGATGGTAATTAGCTCTGAGTATTTAATAAAGAGCGCTGCGGATGGATATCTTACTGATGGTAATTAGCTCTGAGTATTTAATATAGAGCGCTGCGGATGGATATCTTACTGATGTTAATTAGCTCTGAGTATTTAATATAGAGCGCTGCGGATGGATATCACTGATGGTAATTAGCTCTGAGTATTTAATATAGAGCGCTGCGGTTGGATATCTTACTGATGGTAATTAGCTCTGAGTATTTAATAAAGAGCGCTGCGGATGGATATCTTACTGACGGTAATTAGCTCTGAGTATTTAATATAGAGCGCTGCGGATGGATATCTTACTGATGGTAATTAGCTCTGAGTATTTAATATAGTGCGATGCGGATGGATATCTTACTGATGGTAATTAGCTCTGAGTATTTAATATAGAGCGATGCGGATGGATATCTTACTGGTGGTAATTAGCTCTGAGTATTTCATATAGAGCGCTGCGGATGGATATCTTACTGATGGTAATTAGCTCTGAGTATTTAATATAGAGCGCTGCGGATGGATATCTTACTGATGTTAATTAGCTCTGAGTATTTAATATAGAGCGCTGCGGATGGATATCTTACTGATGTTAATTAGCTCTGAGTATTTAATATAGAGCGCTGCGGATGGATATCACTGATGGTAATTAGCTCTGAGTATTTAATATAGAGCGCTGCGTATGGATATCTTACTGATGGTAATTAGCTCTGAGTATTTAATATAGAGCGCTGCGGATGGATATCTTACTGATGGTAATTAGCTCTGAGTATTTAATATAGAGCGCTGCGGGTGGATATCTTACTGATGGTAATTAGCTCTGAGTATTTAATATAGAGCGCTGCGGATGGATATCTTACTGATGGTAATTAGCTCTGAGTATTTAATATAGAGCGCTGCGTATGGATATCTTACTGATGGTAATTAGCTCTGATTATTTAATATAGAGCACTGCGGATGGATATCTTACTGATGGTAATTAGCTCTGAGTATTTAATATAAAGCGCTGCGGGTGGATATCTTACTGATGGTAATTAGCTCTGAGTATTTAATATAGAGCGCTGCGGATGGATATCTTACTGATGGTAATTAGCTCTGAGTATTTAATATAGAGCCCTGCGGATGGATATCTTACTGATGGTAATTAGCTCTGAGTATTTAATATAGAGCGCTGCGGATGGATATCTTACTGATGGTAATTAGCTCTGAGTATTTAATATAGAGCGCTGCGGATGGATATCTTACTGATGGTAATTAGCTCTGAGTATTTAATATAAAGCGCTGCGGATGGATATCTTACTGATGGTAATTAGCTGTGAGTATTTAATATAGAGCGATGTGGGTGGATATCTTACTGATGGTAATTAGCTCTGAGTATTTAATATAGTGCGATGCGGATGATATCATACTGATAGTAATTAGCTCTGAGTATTTAATATAGCGTGCTGCGGATGGATATCTTACTGATGGTAATTAGCTCTGAGTATTTAATATAGAGCGCTGCGGATGGATATCTTACTGTTGGTAATTAGCGCTGAGTATTTAATATAGAGCGCTGCGGATGATATACTGATGGTAATTAGCTGTGAGCATTTAATATAGAGCGCTGCGGATGATATCATACTGATGGTAATTAGCTCTGAGTATTTAATATAGAGCGCTGCGGATGGATATCTTACTGATGGTAATTAGCTCTGAGTATTTAATATAGTGCGATGCGGATGATATCATACTGATGGTACTTGGCTCTGAGTATTTAATATACCGTGCTGCGGATGGATATCTTACTGATGGTAATTAGCTCTGAGTATTTAATATGGCGCGCTGCGGATGGATATCTTACTGATGGTAATTAGCTCTGAGTATTTAATATAGAGCGCTGCGGATGGATATCTTACCGATGGTAATTAGCTCTGAGTATTTAATATAGAGCGATGCGGATGGATGTCACTGATAGTAATTAGCTCTGACTATTTAACATAGAGCGCTGCGGCTCGATGTCACTGATGTTAATTAGCTCTGAGTATTTAATATACAGCGCTGCGGATGGATATCTTACTGATGGTAATTAGCTCTGATAATTTAATATAAAGCGCTGCGGGTGGATATCTTACTGATGGTAATTAGCTCTGAGTATTTAATATAGAGCGCTGCGGATGGATATCTTACTGATGGTAATTAGCTTTGAGTATTTAATATAAAGCGCTGCGGATGGATATCTTACCGATGGTAATTAGCTCTGAGTATTTAATATAGAGCGCTGCGGATGGATGTCACTGATGGTAATTAGCTCTGAGTATTTAATATAGAGCGATGAGGATGGATATCCTACTGATGGTAATTAGCTCTGAGTATTTAATATAGAGCGCTGCGGTTGGATATCTTAATGATGGTAATTAGCTCTGAGTATTTAATATAGAGCGCTGCGGATGGATATCTTACTGATGGTAATTAGCTCTGAGTATTTAATATAGAGCGCTGCGGATGGATATCTTATTGATGGTAATTAGCTCTGAGTATTTAATATAAAGCGCTGCGGGTGGATATCTTACTGATGGTAATTAGCTCTGAGTATTTAATATAGAGCGCTGCGGATGGATGTCACTGATGGTAATTAGCTCTGAGTATTTAATATAGAGCGATGCGGATGGATGTCACTGATAGTAATTAGCTCTCAGTATTTAATATAGAGCGCTGCGGCTGGATGTCACTGATGGTAATTAGCTCTGAGTATTTAATATAGAGCGATGCGGATGGATATCTTACTGATGGTAATTAGCTCTGAGTATTTAATATAAAGCGCTGCGGATGGATATCTTACTGATGGTAATTAGCTCTGAGTATTTAATATAGCGCGCTGCGGATGGATATTTTACTGATGGTAATTAGCTCAGAGTATTTAATATAGAGCGCTGTGGATGGATATCTTACTGATGGTAATTAGCTCTGAGTATTTAATATAGAGCGCTGCGGTTGAATATCTTACTGATGGTAATTAGCTCTGAGTATTTAATATAGAGCGCTGCGGATGGATATCTTACTGATGGTAATTAGCTCTGAGTATTTAATATAGAGCGCTGCGGATGGATATCTTATTGATGGTAATTAGCTCTGAGTATTTAATATAAAGCGCTGCGGGTGGATATCTTACTGATGGTAATTAGCTCTGAGTATTTAATATAGAGCGCTGCGGATGGATATCTTACCGATGGTAATTAGCTCTGAGTATTTAATATAGAGCGCTGCGGATGGATGTCACTGATGGTAATTAGCTCTGAGTATTTAATATAGAGCGATGCGGATGGATATCTTACTGATGGTAATTAGCTCTGAGTATTTAATATAGAGCGCTGCGTATGGATATCTTACTGATGGTAATTAGCTCTGAGTATTTAATATAGAGCGCTGCGGATGGATATCTTACTGATGGTAATTAGCTCTGAGTATTTAATATAGAGCGCTGCGGATGGATATCTTACTGATGGTAATTAGCTCTGAGTATTTAATATAGAGCGATGCGGGTGGATATCTTACTGATGGTAATTAGCTCTGAGTATTTAATATAGTGCGATGCGGTTGATATCATACTGATAGTAATTAGCTCTGAGTATTTAATATAGCGTGCTGCGGATGGATATCTTACTGATGGTAATTAGCTCTGAGTATTTAATATAGAGCGCTGCGGATGGATATCTTACTGTTGGTAATTAGCGCTGAGTATTTAATATAGAGCGCTGCGGATGATATCATACTGATGGTAATTAGCTGTGAGCATTTAATATAGAGCGCTGCGGATGATATCATACTGATGGTAATTAGCTCTGAGTATTTAATATAGAGCGCTGCGGATGGATATCTTACTGATGGTAATTAGCTCTGAGTATTTAATATAGTGCGATGCGGATGATATCATACTGATGGTACTTGGCTCTGAGTATTTAATATACCGTGCTGCGGATGGATATCTTACTGATGGTAATTAGCTCTGAGTATTTAATATAGAGCGCTGCGGATGGATATCTTACTGATGGTAATTAGCTCTGAGTATTTAATATAGCGCGCTGCGGATTGATATCTTACTGATGGTAATTAGCTCTGAGTATTTAATATAGAGCGCTGCGGATGGATATCTTACCGATGGTAATTAGCTCTGAGTATTTAATATAGAGCGATGCGGATGGATGTCACTGATAGTAATTAGCTCTGACTATTTAACATAGAGCGCTGCGGCTCGATGTCACTGATGTTAATTAGCTCTGAGTATTTAATATACAGCGCTGCGGATGGATATCTTACTGATGGTAATTAGCTCTGATAATTTAATATAGGGCGCTGCGGATGGATATCTTACTGATGGTAATTAGCTCTGAGTATTTAATATAGAGCGCTGCGGATGGATATCTTATTGATGGTAATTAGCTCTGAGTATTTAATATAAAGCGCTGCGGGTGGATATCTTACTGATGGTAATTAGCTCTGAGTATTTAATATAGAGCGCTGCGGATGGATATCTTACTGATGGTAATTAGCTCTGAGTATTTAATATAAAGCGCTGCGGATGGATATCTTACCGATGGTAATTAGCTCTGAGTATTTAATATAGAGCGCTGCGGATGGATGTCACTGATGGTAATTAGCTCTGAGTATTTAATATAGAGCGATGCGGATGGATATCTTACTGATGGTAATTAGCTCTGAGTATTTAATATAGTGCGATGCGGATGATATCATACTGATAGTAATTAGCTCTGAGTATTTAATATAGCGTGCTGCGGGTGGATATCTTACTGATGGTAATTAGCTCTGAGTATTTAATATAGAGCGCTGCGGATGGATATCTTACTGATGGTAATTAGCTCTGAGTATTTAATATAGAGCGCTGCGGATGATATCATACTGATGGTAATTAGCTGTGAGCATTTAATATAGAGCGCTGCGGATGATATCATACTGATGGTAATTAGCTCTGAGTATTTAATATAGAGCGCTGCGGATGGATATCTTACTGATGGTAATTAGCTCTGAGTATTTAATATAGTGCGATGCGGATGATATCATACTGATGGTACTTGGCTCTGAGTATTTAATATACCGTGCTGCGGATGGATATCTTACTGATGGTAATTAGCTCTGAGTATTTAATATAGAGCGCTGCGGATGGATATCTTACTGATGGTAATTAGCTCTGAGTATTTAATATAGAGCGCTGCGGATGGATATCTTACTGATGGTAATTAGCTCTGAGTATTTAATATAGAGCGCTGCGGATGGATATCTTACTGATGGTAATTAGCTCTGAGTATTTAATATAGTGCGATGCGGATGATATCATACTGATGGTACTTGGCTCTGAGTATTTAATATACCGTGCTGCGGATGGATGTCACTGATGGTAATTAGCTCTGAGTATTTAATATAGAGCGCTGCGGATGGATATCTTACTGATGGTAATTAGCTCTGAGTATTTAATATAGAGCGCTGCGTATGGATATCTTACTGATGGTAATTAGCTCTGAGTATTTAATATAGAGCGCTGCGGATGGATATCTTACTGATGGTAATTAGCTCTGAGTATTTAATATAGAGCGCTGCGGATGGATATCTTACTGATGGTAATTAGCTCTGAGTATTTAATATAGAGCGCTGCGGATGGATATCTTACTGATGGTAATTAGCTCTGAGTATTTAATATAGAGTGCTGCGGATGGATATCTTACTGATGGTAATTAGCTCTGAGTATTTAATATAGAGCGATGCGGGTGGATATCTTACTGATGGTAATTAGCTCTGAGTATTTAATATAGTGCGATGCGGATGATATCATACTGATAGTAATTAGCTCTGAGTATTTAATATAGAGCGATGCGGATGGATATCTTACTGATGGTAATTAGCTCTGAGTATTTAATATAGTGCGATGCGGATGATATCATACTGATAGTAATTAGCTCTGAGTATTTAATATAGCGTGCTGCGGGTGGATATCTTACTGATGGTAATTAGCTCTGAGTATTTAATATAGAGCGCTGCGGATGGATATCTTACTGATGGTAATTAGCTCTGAGTATTTAATATAGAGCGCTGCGGATGATATCATACTGATGGTAATTAGCTGTGAGCATTTAATATAGAGCGCTGCGGATGATATCATACTGATGGTAATTAGCTCTGAGTATTTAATATAGAGCGCTGCGGATGGATATCTTACTGATGGTAATTAGCTCTGAGTATTTAATATAGTGCGATGCGGATGATATCATACTGATGGTACTTGGCTCTGAGTATTTAATATACCGTGCTGCGGATGGATATCTTACTGATGGTAATTAGCTCTGAGTATTTAATATAGAGCGCTGCGGATGGATATCTTACTGATGGTAATTAGCTCTGAGTATTTAATATAGAGCGCTGCGGATGGATATCTTACTGATGGTAATTAGCTCTGAGTATTTAATATAGAGCGCTGCGGATGGATATCTTACTGATGGTAATTAGCTCTGAGTATTTAATATAGTGCGATGCGGATGATATCATACTGATGGTACTTGGCTCTGAGTATTTAATATACCGTGCTGCGGATGGATGTCACTGATGGTAATTAGCTCTGAGTATTTAATATAGAGCGCTGCGTATGGATATCTTACTGATGGTAATTAGCTCTGAGTATTTAATATAGAGCGCTGCGTATGGATATCTTACTGATGGTAATTAGCTCTGAGTATTTAATATAGAGCGCTGCGGATGGATATCTTACTGATGGTAATTAGCTCTGAGTATTTAATATAGAGCGCTGCGGATGGATATCTTACTGATGGTAATTAGCTCTGAGTATTTAATATAGAGCGCTGCGGATGGATATCTTACTGATGGTAATTAGCTCTGAGTATTTAATATAGAGTGCTGCGGATGGATATCTTACTGATGGTAATTAGCTCTGAGTATTTAATATAGAGCGCTGCGGATGGATATCTTACTGATGGTAATTAGCTCTGAGTATTTAATATAAAGCGCTGCGGATGGATATCTTACTGATGGTAATTAGCTCTGAGTATTTCATATAGAGCGCTGCGGATGGATATCTTACCGATGGTAATTAGCTCTGAGTATTTAATATAGAACGCTGCGGATGGATGTCACTGATGGTAATTAGCTCTGAGTATTTAATATAGAGCGATGCGGATGGATATCTTACTGATGGTAATTAGCTCTGAGTATTTAATATAAAGCGCTGCGGGTGGATATCTTACCGATGGTAATTAGCTCTGAGTATTTAATATAGAGCGCTGCGTATGGATATCTTACTGATGGTAATTAGCTCTGAGTATTTAATATAGAGCGCTGCGGATGGATCTCTTACTGATGGTAATTAGCTCTGAGTATTTAATATAGAGCGCTGCGGATGGATATCTTACTGATGGTAATTAGCTCTGAGTATTTAATATAGAGCGCTGCGGATGGATATCTTACTGATGGTAATTAGCTCTGAGTATTTAATATAGAGCGCTGCGGATGATATCATACTGATGGTAATTAGCTGTGAGCATTTAATATAGAGCGCTGCGGATGATATCATACTGATGGTAATTAGCTCTGAGTATTTAATATAGAGCGCTGCGGATGGATATCTTACTGATGGTAATTAGCTCTGAGTATTTAATATAAAGCGCTGCGGATGGATATCTTACTGATGGTAATTAGCTCTGAGTATTTAATATAGCGCGCTGCGGATGGATATCTTACTGATGGTAATTAGCTCTGAGTATTTAATATAGAGCGCTGCGGATGGATATCTTACTGATGGTAATTAGCTCTGAGTATTTAATATAGAGCGCTGCGGATGGATATCTTACTGGTGGTAATTAGCTCTGAGTATTTAATATAGAGCGATGCAGATGGATATCTTACTGATGGTAATTAGCTCTGAGTATTTAATATAGAGCGCTGCGGATTGATATCTTACTGATGGTACTTGGCTCTGTTTATTTAATATAGAGCACTGTGGATGGATATCTTACTGATGGTAATTAGCTCTGAGTATTTAATATAGAGCGCTGCGGATGGATATCTTACTGATGGTACTTGGCTCTGTTTATTTAATATAGAGCACTGTGGATGGATATCTTACTGATGGTAATTAGCTCTGAGTATTTAATATAGAGCGCTGCGGATTGATATCTTACTGATGGTAATTAGCTCTGAGTATTTAATATAGAGCGCTGCGGATGGATGTCACTGATAGTAATTAGCTCTGAGTATTTAATATAGAGCGCTGCGGATGGATATCTTACTGATGGTAATTAGCTCTGAGTATTTAATATAGAGCGCTGCGGATGGATATCTTAATGATGGTAATTAGCTCTGAGTATTTAATATAGAGCGCTGCGGATTGATATGTTACTGATGGTAATTAGCTCTGAGTATTTAATATAGAGCGCTGCGGATGGATATCTTACTGGTGGTAATTAGCTCTGAGTATTTAATATAGAGCGCTGCGGATTGATATCTTACTGATGGTACTTGGCTCTGTTTATTTAATATAGAGCACTGCGGATGGATATTTTACTGATGGTAATTTGCTCTGAGTATTTAATATAGAGCGCTGCGGATTGATATCTTACTGATGGTACTTGGCTCTGTTTATTTAATATAGAGCACTGCGGATGGATATTTTACTGATGGTAATTTGCTCTGAGTATTTAATATAGAGCGCTGCGGATTGATATCTTACTGATGGTACTTGGCTCTGTTTATTTAATATAGAGCGCTGCGGATTGATATCTTACTGATGGTAATTAGCTCTGAGTATTTAATATAGAGCGCTGCGGATTGATATCTTACTGATGGTAATTAGCTCTGAGTATTTAATATAGAGCGCTGTGGATTGATATCTTACTGATGGTAATTAGCTCTGAGTATTTAATATAGAGCGATGCGGATGGATATCTTAATGATGGTAATTAGCTCTGAGTATTTAATATAGAGCGCTGCGGATGGATATCTTACTGATGGTAATTAGCTCTGAGTATTTAATATAGAGCGCTGTGGATTGATATCTTACTGATGGTAATTAGCTCTGAGTATTTAATATAGAGCGATGCGGATGGATATCTTAATGATGGTAATAAGCTCTGAGTATTTAATATAGAGCGCTGCGGATTGATATCTTACTGATGGTAATTAGCTCTGAGTATTTAATATAGAGCGCTGCGGATGGATATCTTACTGATGGTACTTGGCTCTGAGTATTGAATATAGCGTGCTGCGGATGGATATCTTACTGATGGTACTTGGCTCTGAGTATTGAATATAGCGTGCTGCGGATGGATATCTTACTGATGTTAATTAGCTCTGATTATTTAATATAGAGCACTGTGGATGGATATCTTACTGATGGTAATTAGCTCTGAGTATTTAATATAGAGCGCTGCGGATTGATATCTTACTGATGACAATTAGCTCTGAGTATTTAATATAGAGCGCTGCATATGATATCATACTGATGGTAATTAGCTCTGAGTATTTAATATAGAGCGCTGCGGATTGATATCTTACTGATGACAATTAGCTCTGAGTATTTAATATAGAGAGTTGCGGATGGATATCTTACTGATGGTAATTAGCTCTGAGTATTTAATATAGAGCGATGCAGATGGATATCTTACTGATGGTAATTAGCTCTGAGTATTTTATATAGAGTGCTGCGGATTGATATCTTACTGATGGTACTTGGCTCTGTTTATTTAATATAGAGCACTGTGGATGGATATCTTACTGATTGTAATTAGCTCTGAGTATTTAATATAGAGCGCTGCGGTTTGATATCTTACTGATGGTAATTAGCTCTGAGTATTTAATATAGAGCGCTGCGGATTGATATCTTACTGATGGTAATTAGCTCTGAGTATTTAATATAGAGCGCTGCGGATGGATATCTTACTGATGGTAATTAGCTCTGAGTATTTAATATAGAGCGCTGCGGATGGATATCTTACTGATGGTAATTAGCTCTGAGTATTTAATATAGAGCGCTGCGGATGGATATCTTACTGATGTTAATTAGCTATGATTATTTAATATAGAGAGCTGCGGATGGATATCTTACTGATGGTAATTAGCTCTGAGTATTTAATATAGAGCGCTGCGGATGGATATCTTACTGATGGTAATTAGCTCTGAGTATTTAATATAGAGAGCTGCGGATGGATATCTTACTGATGGTAATTAGCTCTGAGTATTTAATATAGAGCGCTGCGGATGGATATCTTACTGATGTTAATTAGCTATGATTATTTAATATAGAGCGCTGCGGATGGATATCTTACTGATGGTAATTAGCTCTGAGTATTTAATATAGAGCGCTGCGGATTGATATCTTACTGATGGTACTTGGCTCTGAGTATTTAATATAGCGTGCTGCGGTTGGATATCTTACTGATGTTAATTAGCTCTGATTATTTAATATAGAGCACTGTGGATGGATATCTTACTGATGGTAATTAGCTCTGAGTATTTAATATAGAGCGCTGCGGATTGATATCTTACTGATGGTAATTAGCTCTGAGTATTTAATATAGAGCGCTGCGGATTGATATCTTACTGATGGTAATTAGCTCTGAGTATTTAATATAGAGCGCTGCGGATTGATATCTTACTGATGGTAATTAGCTCTGAGTATTTAATATAGAGCGCTGCGGATTGATATCTTAATGATGGTAATTAGCTCTGAGTATTTAAAATAGAGCGCTGCGGATGGATATCTTACTGATGGTAATTAGCTCTGAGTATTTAATATAGAGCGCTGCGGATTGATATCTTACTGATGGTAATTAGCTCTGAGTATTTAATATAGAGCGCTGCGGATTGATATCTTAATGATGGTAATTAGCTCTGAGTATTTAATATAGAGCGCTGCGGATGGATATCTTACTGATGGTAATTAGCTCTGAGTATTTAATATAGAGCGCTGCGGATGGATATCTTACTGATGGTAATTAGCTCTGAGTATTTAATATAGAGCGCTGCGGATTGATATCTTAATGATGGTAATTAGCTCTGAGTATTTAATATAGAGCGCTGCGGATGGATATTTTACTGATGGTAATTAGCTCTGAGTATTTAATATAGAGCGCTGCGGATTGATATCTTAATGATGGTAATTAGCTCTGAGTATTTAATATAGAGCGCTGCGGATGGATATTTTACTGATGGTAATTAGCTCTGAGTATTTAATATAGTGCGATGCGGATGATATCATACTGATAGTAATTAGCTCTGAGTATTTAATATAGCGTGCTGCGGATGGATATCTTACTGATGTTAATTAGCTCTGAGTATTTAATATAGAGCGCTGCGGATGGATATCTTACTGATGGTAATTAGCTCTGAGTATTTAATATAGAGCGCTGCGGATGGATATCTTACTGATGGTAATTAGCTCTGAGTATTTAATATAGAGCGCTGCGGATTGATATCTTACTGATGGTAATTAGCTCTGAGTATTTAATATAGAGCGCTGCGGATGGATATCTTACTGATGGTAATTAGCTCTGAGTATTTAATATAGCGCGCTGCGGATTGATATCTTACTGATGGTAATTAGCTCTGAGTATTTAATATAGAGCGATGCGGATGGATATCTTACTGATGGTAATTAGCTCTGAGTATTTAATATAGAGCGATGCGGATGGATATCTTACTGGTGGTAATTAGCTCTGAGTATTTCATATAGAGCGCTGCGGATGGATATCTTACTGATGGTAATTAGCTCTGAGTATTTAATATAGAGCGCTGCGGATGGATATCTTACTGATGGTAATTAGCTCTGAGTATTTAATATAGAGCGATGCGGATGGATATCTTACTGGTGGTAATTAGCTCTGAGTATTTCATATAGAGCGCTGCGGATGGATATCTTACTGATGGTAATTAGCTGTGAGCATTTAATATAGAGCGCTGCGGTTGAATATCTTACTGATGGTAATTAGCTCTGAGTATTTAATATAGAGCGCTGCGGATGGATGTCACTGATGGAAATTAGCTCTGAGTATTTAATATAGAGCGATGCGGATGGATATCTTACTGATGGTAATTAGCTCTGAGTATTTAATATAGAGTGCTGCGGATGGATATCTTACTGATGGTAATTAGCTCTGAGTATTTAATATAGAGCGCTGCGGATGGATATCTTACTGATGGTAATTAGCTCTGAGTATTTAATATAGAGCGCTGCGGCTGGATGTCACTGATGGTAATTAGCTCTGAGTATTTAATATAGAGCGCTGCGGATGGATATCTTACTGATGGTAATTAGCTCTGAGTATTTAATATAGAGCGCTGCGGATGGATATCTTACTGATGGTAATTAGCTCTGAGTATTTAATATAAAGCGCTGCGGATGGATATCTTACTGATGGTAATTAGCTCTGAGTATTTAATATAGAGCGCTGTGGATGGATATCACTGATGGTAATTAGCTCTGAGTATTTAATATAGAGCGCTGCGGATGATATCATACTGATGGTAATTAGCTCTGAGTATTTAATATAGAGCGCTGCGGATGGATATCTTACTGATGGTACTTAGCTCTGAGTATTTAATATAGAGCGCTGCGGGTGGATATCTTACTGATGGTAATTAGCTCTGAGTATTTAATATAGAGCGCTGCGGATGGATGTCACTGATAGTAATTAGCTCTGAGTATTTAATATAGAGCGCTGCGGATGGATATCTTACTGATGGTAATTAGCTCTGAGTATTTAATATAGCGTGCTGCGGATGGATATCTTACTGATGGTAATTAGCTCTGAGTATTTAATATAGAGCGCTGTGGATGGATATCACTGATGGTAATTAGCTCTGAGTATTTAATATAGAGCGCTGCGGATGATATCATACTGATGGTAATTAGCTCTGAGTATTTAATATAGAGCGCTGCGGATGGATATCTTACTGATGGTACTTAGCTCTGAGTATTTAATATAGAGCGCTGCGGATGGATATCTTACTGATGGTAATTAGCTCTGAGTATTTAATATAGTGCGATGCGGATGGATATCTTACTGATGGTAATTAGCTCTGAGTATTTAATATAGAGCGCTGCGGATGGATATCTTACTGATGGTAATTAGCTCTGAGTATTTAATATAGAGCGATGCGGATGGATATCTTACTGATGGTAATTAGCTCTGAGTATTTAATATAGAGCGCTGCGTATGGATATCTTACTGATGGTAATTAGCTCTGAGTATTTAATATAGAGCGATGCGGATGGATATCTTACTGATGGTAATTAGCTCTGAGTATTTAATATAGAGCGCTGCGGATTGATATCTTACTGATGGTAATTAGCTCTGAGTATTTAATATAGA
Source organism: Pelobates fuscus (assembly GCF_036172605.1). Taxonomy (NCBI): domain Eukaryota; kingdom Metazoa; phylum Chordata; class Amphibia; order Anura; family Pelobatidae; genus Pelobates; species Pelobates fuscus. The sequence goes on along the minus strand of NC_086321.1, from coordinate 5,771,756 downwards.
GCGCTGCGTATGGATATCTTACTGATGGTAATTAGCTCTGAGTATTTAATATAGAGCGCTGCGGATTGATATCTTACTGATGGTAATTAGCTCTGAGTATTTAATATAGAGCGATGCGGATGGATATCTTACTGATGGTAATTAGCTCTGAGTATTTAATATAGAGCGCTGCGTATGGATATCTTACTGATGGTAATTAGCTCTGAGTATTTAATATAGAGCGCTGCGGATTGATATCTTACTGATGGTAATTAGCTCTGAGTATTTAATATAGAGCGCTGCGGATGGATATCTTACTGATGGTAATTAGCTCTGAGTATTTAATATAGAGCGATGCGGATGGATATCTTACTGATGGTAATTAGCTCTGAGTATTTAATATAGAGCGCTGCGGATTGATATCTTACTGATGGTAATTAGCTCTGAGTATTTAATATAGTGCAATGCGGATGGATATCTTACTGATGGTAATTAGCTCTGAGTATTTAATATAGAGCGCTGCGGATGGATATCTTACTGATGGTAATTAGCTCTGAGTATTTAATATAGAGCGATGCGGATGGATATCTTACTGATGGTAATTAGCTCTGAGTATTTAATATAGAGCGCTGCGTATGGATATCTTACTGATGGTAATTAGCTCTGAGTATTTAATATAGAGCGATGCGGATGGATATCTTACTGATGGTACTTGGCTCTGAGTATTTAATATAGAGCGCTGCGGATGGATATCTTACTGATGGTAATTAGCTCTGAGTATTTAATATAGAGCGATGCGGATGGATATCTTACTGATGGTAATTAGCTCTGAGTATTTAATATAGAGCGCTGCGTATGGATATCTTACTGATGGTAATTAGCTCTGAGTATTTAATATAGAGCGATGCGGATGGATATCTTACTGATGGTAATTAGCTCTGAGTATTTAATATAGAGTGCTGCGGATTGATATCTTACTGATGGTAATTAGCTCTGAGTATTTAATATAGAGCGCTGCGTATGGATATCTTACTGATGGTAATTAGCTCTGAGTATTTAATATAGAGCGATGCGGATGGATATCTTACTGATGGTAATTAGATCTGAGTATTTAATATAGAGCGCTGCGGATGGATATCTTACTGGTGGTAATTAGCTCTGATTATTTAATATAAAGCGCTGCGGATGGATATCACTGATGGTAATTAGCTCTGAGTATTTAATATAGAGCAATGCGGATGGATATCTTACTGGTGGTAATTAGCTCTGAGTATTTAATATAGAGCGCTGCGGATGGATATCTTACTGGTGGTAATTAGCTCTGAGTATTTAATATAGAGCGCTGCGGATGGATATCATACTGATGGTAATTAGCTCTGAGTATTTAATATAGAGCGCTGCGGATGGATATCTTACTGATGGTAATTAGCTCTGAGTATTTAATATAGAGCGCTGCGGATGGATATCTTACTGGTGGTAATTAGCTCTGATTATTTAATATAAAGCGCTGCGGATGGATATCACTGATGGTAATTAGCTCTGAGTATTTAATATAGAGCAATGCGGATGGATATCTTACTGGTGGTAATTAGCTCTGAGTATTTAATATAGAGCGCTGCGTATGGATATCTTACTGATGGTAATTAGCTCTGAGTATTTAATATAGAGCGCTGCGGATGGATATCTTACTGATGGTAATTAGCTCTGAGTATTTAATATAGAGCGCTGCGGATGGATATCTTACTGATGGTAATTAGCTCTGAGTATTTAATATAGAGCGCTGCGGATGGATATCACTGATGGTAATTAGCTCTGATTATTTAATATAAAGCGCTGCGGATGGATATCACTGATGGTAATTAGCTCTGAGTATTTAATATAGAGCAATGCGGATGGATATCTTACTGGTGGTAATTAGCTCTGAGTATTTAATATAGAGCGCTGCGGATGGATATCTTACTGGTGGTAATTAGCTCTGAGTATTTCATATAGAGCGCTGCGGATGGATATCTTACTGATGGTAATTAGCTCTGAGTATTTAATATAGAGCGCTGCGGATGGATATCTTACTGATGGTAATTAGCTCTGAGTATTTAATATAGAGCGATGCGGATGGATATCTTACTGGTGGTAATTAGCTCTGAGTATTTCATATAGAGCGCTGCGGATGGATATCTTACTGATGGTAATTAGCTGTGAGCATTTAATATAGAGCGCTGCGGTTGAATATCTTACTGATGGTAATTAGCTCTGAGTATTTAATATAGAGCGCTGCGGATGGATGTCACTGATGGAAATTAGCTCTGAGTATTTAATATAGAGCGATGCGGATGGATATCTTACTGATGGTAATTAGCTCTGAGTATTTAATATAGAGTGCTGCGGATGGATATCTTACTGATGGTAATTAGCTCTGAGTATTTAATATAGAGCGCTGCGGATGGATATCTTACTGATGGTAATTAGCTCTGAGTATTTAATATAGAGCGCTGCGGCTGGATGTCACTGATGGTAATTAGCTCTGAGTATTTAATATAGAGCGCTGCGGATGGATATCTTACTGATGGTAATTAGCTCTGAGTATTTAATATAGAGCGCTGCGGATGGATATCTTACTGATGGTAATTAGCTCTGAGTATTTAATATAAAGCGCTGCGGATGGATATCTTACTGATGGTAATTAGCTCTGAGTATTTAATATAGAGCGCTGTGGATGGATATCACTGATGGTAATTAGCTCTGAGTATTTAATATAGAGCGCTGCGGATGATATCATACTGATGGTAATTAGCTCTGAGTATTTAATATAGAGCGCTGCGGATGGATATCTTACTGATGGTACTTAGCTCTGAGTATTTAATATAGAGCGCTGCGGGTGGATATCTTACTGATGGTAATTAGCTCTGAGTATTTAATATAGAGCGCTGCGGATGGATGTCACTGATAGTAATTAGCTCTGAGTATTTAATATAGAGCGCTGCGGATGGATATCTTACTGATGGTAATTAGCTCTGAGTATTTAATATAGCGTGCTGCGGATGGATATCTTACTGATGGTAATTAGCTCTGAGTATTTAATATAGAGCGCTGTGGATGGATATCACTGATGGTAATTAGCTCTGAGTATTTAATATAGAGCGCTGCGGATGATATCATACTGATGGTAATTAGCTCTGAGTATTTAATATAGAGCGCTGCGGATGGATATCTTACTGATGGTACTTAGCTCTGAGTATTTAATATAGAGCGCTGCGGATGGATATCTTACTGATGGTAATTAGCTCTGAGTATTTAATATAGTGCGATGCGGATGGATATCTTACTGATGGTAATTAGCTCTGAGTATTTAATATAGAGCGCTGCGGATGGATATCTTACTGATGGTAATTAGCTCTGAGTATTTAATATAGAGCGATGCGGATGGATATCTTACTGATGGTAATTAGCTCTGAGTATTTAATATAGAGCGCTGCGTATGGATATCTTACTGATGGTAATTAGCTCTGAGTATTTAATATAGAGCGATGCGGATGGATATCTTACTGATGGTAATTAGCTCTGAGTATTTAATATAGAGCGATGCGGATGGATATCTTACTGATGGTAATTAGCTCTGAGTATTTAATATAGAGCGCTGCGTATGGATATCTTACTGATGGTAATTAGCTCTGAGTATTTAATATAGAGCGCTGCGGATTGATATCTTACTGATGGTAATTAGCTCTGAGTATTTAATATAGAGCGCTGCGGATGGATATCTTACTGATGGTAATTAGCTCTGAGTATTTAATATAGAGCGATGCGGATGGATATCTTACTGATGGTAATTAGCTCTGAGTATTTAATATAGAGCGCTGCGGATTGATATCTTACTGATGGTAATTAGCTCTGAGTATTTAATATAGTGCGATGCGGATGGATATCTTACTGATGGTAATTAGCTCTGAGTATTTAATATAGAGCGCTGCGGATGGATATCTTACTGGTGGTAATTAGCTCTGAGTATTTAATATAGAGTGCTGCGGATGGATATCTTACTGATGGTAATTAGCTCTGAGTATTTAATATAGAGCGCTGCGGATGGATATCACTGATGGTAATTAGCTCTGAGTATTTAATATAGAGCGCTGCGGGTGGATATCTTACTGATGGTAATTAGCTCTGAGTATTTAATATAGAGCGCTGCGGTTGGATATCATACTGATGGTAATTAGCTCTGAGTATTTAATATAGAGCGCTGCGGATGGATATCTTACTGATGTTAATTAGCTCTGAGTATTTAATATAGAGCGCTGCGGTTGGATATCATACTGATGGTAATTAGCTCTGAGTATTTAATATAGAGCGCTGCGGATGGATATCTTACTGATGGTAATTAGCTCTGAGTATTTAATATAGAGCGCTGCGGATGGATATCTTACTGATGGTAATTAGCTCTGAGTATTTAATATAGAGCGCTGCGGATGATATCATACTGATGGTAATTAGCTCTGAGTATTTAATATAGAGCGCTGCGGATGGATATCTTACTGATGGTAATTAGCTCTGAGTATTTAATATAGAGCGCTGCGGATGGATATCACTGATGGTAATTAGCTCTGAGTATTTAATATAAAGCGCTGCGGATGGATATCATACTGATGGTAATTAGCTCTGAGTATTTAATATAAAGCGCTGCGGATGGATATCTTACTGATGGTAATTAGCTGTGAGTATTTAATATAGAGCGCTGCGGATGGATATCTTACTGATGGTAATTAGCTCTGAGTATTTAATATAGAGCGCTGCGGATGGATATCTTACTGATGGTACTTGGCTCTGAGTATTTAATATAGCGCGCTGCGGATGGATATCTTACTGATGGTAATTAGCTCTGAGTATTTAATATAGCGCGATGCGGATGGATATCTTACTGATGGTACTTGGCTCTGAGTATTTAATATAGAGCGCTGCGGATGATATCATACTGATGGTAATTAGCTCTGAGTATTTAATATAGCGCGCTGCGGATGGATATCTTACTGATGGTAATTAGCTCTGAGTATTTAATATAGAGCGCTGCGGATGATATCATACTGATGGTAATTAGCTCTGAGTATTTAATATAGAGCGCTGCGGATGGATATCTTACTGATGGTAATTAGCTCTGAGTATTTAATATAGCGCGCTGCGGATGGATATCTTACTGATGGTAATTAGCTCTGAGTATTTAATATAGCGCGCTGCGGATGGATATCTTACTGATGGTAATTAGCTCTGAGTATTTAATATAGCGCGATGCGGATGGATATCTTACTGATGGTACTTGGCTCTGAGTATTTAATATAGAGCGCTGCGGATGGATATCTTACTGATGGTACTTGGCTCTGAGTATTTAATATAGAGCGCTGCGGATGGATATCTTACTGATGGTAATTAGCTCTGAGTATTTAATATAGAGCGCTGCGGATGATATCATACTGATGGTAATTAGCTCTGAGTATTTAATATAGCGCGCTGCGGATGGATATCTTACTGATGGTAATTAGCTCTGAGTATTTAATATAGAGCGCTGCGGATGATATCATACTGATGGTAATTAGCTCTGAGTATTTAATATAGCGCGCTGCGGATGGATATCTTACTGATGGTAATTAGCTCTGAGTATTTAATATAGAGCGCTGCGGATGGATATCTTACTGATGGTAATTAGCTCTGAGTATTTAATATAGAGCGCTGTGGATGGATATCTTACTGATGGTAATTAGCTCTGAGTATTTAATATAGAGCGCTGTGGATGGATATCTTACTGATGGTAATTAGCTCTGAGTATTTAATATAGAGCGCTGCGTATGGATATCTTACTGATGGTAATTAGCTCTGAGTATTTAATATAGAGCGCTGCGGATGGATATCTTACTGATGGTAATTAGCTCTGAGTATTTAATATAGCGCGCTGCGGATGGATATCTTACTGATGGTAATTAGCTCTGAGTATTTAATATAGCGCGCTGCGGATGGATATCTTACTGATGGTACTTGGCTCTGAGTATTTAATATAGCGCGCTGCGGATGGATATCTTACTGATGGTAATTAGCTCTGAGTATTTAATATAGCGCGCTGCGGATGGATATCTTACTGATGGTAATTAGCTCTGAGTATTTAATATAGAGCGCTGCGGATGGATATCTTACTGATGGTAATTAGCTCTGAGTATTTAATATAGCGCGCTGCGGATGGATATCTTACTGATGGTAATTAGCTCTGAGTATTTAATATAGAGCGCTGCGGATGGATATCTTACTGATGGTAATTAGCTCTGAGTATTTAATATAGCGCGCTGCGGATGGATATCTTACTGATGGTAATTAGCTCTGAGTATTTAATATAGAGCGCTGCGGATGGATATCATACTGATGGTAATTAGCTCTGAGTATTTAATATAGAGAGTTGCGGATGGATATCTTACTGATGGTACTTGGCTCTGAGTATTTAATATAGAGCGCTGCGGATGGATATCACTGATGGTAATTAGCTCTGAGTATTTAATATAGAGCGCTGCGGATGGATATCTTACTGATGGTAATTAGCTCTGAGTATTTAATATAGAGCGATGCGGATGGATATCTTACTGATGGTAATTAGCTCTGAGTATTTAATATAGAGCGCTGCGGATGGATATCTTACTGATGGTAATTAGCTCTGAGTATTTAATATAGAGCGCTGCGGATGGATATCTTACTGATGGTAATTAGCTCTGAGTATTTAATATAGAGCGATGCGGATGGATATCTTACTGATGGTAATTAGCTCTGAGTATTTAATATAGAGCGCTGCGGATGGATATCTTACTGATGGTAATTAGCTCTGAGTATTTAATATAGCGCGCTGCGGATGGATATCTTACTGATGGTAATTAGCTCTGAGTATTTAATATAGAGCGCTGCGGATGGATATCTTACTGATGGTAATTAGCTCTGAGTATTTAATATAGCGCGCTGCGGATGGATATCTTACTGATGGTAATTAGCTCTGAGTATTTAATATAGAGCGCTGCGGATGGATATCATACTGATGGTAATTAGCTCTGAGTATTTAATATAGAGAGTTGCGGATGGATATCTTACTGATGGTACTTGGCTCTGAGTATTTAATATAGAGCGCTGCGGATGGATATCACTGATGGTAATTAGCTCTGAGTATTTAATATAGAGCGCTGCGGATGGATATCTTACTGATGGTAATTAGCTCTGAGTATTTAATATAGAGCGATGCGGATGGATATCTTACTGATGGTAATTAGCTCTGAGTATTTAATATAGAGCGCTGCGGATGGATATCTTACTGATGGTAATTAGCTCTGAGTATTTAATATAGAGCGCTGCGGATGGATATCATACTGATGGTAATTAGCTCTGAGTATTTAATATAGAGAGTTGCGGATGGATATCTTACTGATGGTAATTAGCTCTGAGTATTTAATATAGAGCGCTGCGGATGGATATCATACTGATGGTAATTAGCTCTGAGTATTTAATATAGAGCGCTGCGGATGGATATCTTACTGATGGTAATTAGCTCTGAGTATTTAATATAGAGCGCTGCGGATGATATCTTACTGATGGTAATTAGCTCTGAGTATTTAATATAGAGCGCTGCGGATGGATATCTTACTGATGGTAATTAGATCTGAGTATTTAATATAGCGCGCTGCGGATGGATGTCACTGATGGTAATTAGCTCTGAGTATTTAATATAGAGCGCTGCGGATGGATATCTTACTGATGGTAATTAGATCTGAGTATTTAATATAGAGCGCTGCGGATGGATGTCACTGATGGTAATTAGCTCTGAGTATTTAATATAGAGCGCTGCGGATGGATATCTTACTGATAGTAATTAGCTCTGAGTATTTAATATAGAGCGCTGCGGATGGATATCTTACTGATGGTACTTAGCTCTGAGTATTTAATATAGAGCGCTGCGGATGGATATCTTACTGATGGTAATTAGCTCTGAGTATTTAATATAGTGCGATGCGGATGGATATCTTACTGATGGTAATTAGCTCTGAGTATTTAATATAGAGCGCTGCGGATGGATATCTTACTGATGGTAATTAGCTCTGAGTATTTAATATAGAGCGATGCGGATGGATATCTTACTGATGGTAATTAGCTCTGAGTATTTAATATAGAGCGCTGCGTATGGATATCTTACTGATGGTAATTAGCTCTGAGTATTTAATATAGAGCGATGCGGATGGATATCTTACTGATGGTAATTAGCTCTGAGTATTTAATATAGAGCGCTGCGGATTGATATCTTACTGATGGTAATTAGCTCTGAGTATTTAATATAGAGCGCTGCGTATGGATATCTTACTGATGGTAATTAGCTCTGAGTATTTAATATAGAGCGCTGCGGATTGATATCTTACTGATGGTAATTAGCTCTGAGTATTTAATATAGAGCGATGCGGATGGATATCTTACTGATGGTAATTAGCTCTGAGTATTTAATATAGAGCGCTGCGTATGGATATCTTACTGATGGTAATTAGCTCTGAGTATTTAATATAGAGCGCTGCGGATTGATATCTTACTGATGGTAATTAGCTCTGAGTATTTAATATAGAGCGCTGCGGATGGATATCTTACTGATGGTAATTAGCTCTGAGTATTTAATATAGAGCGATGCGGATGGATATCTTACTGATGGTAATTAGCTCTGAGTATTTAATATAGAGCGCTGCGGATTGATATCTTACTGATGGTAATTAGCTCTGAGTATTTAATATAGTGCGATGCGGATGGATATCTTACTGATGGTAATTAGCTCTGAGTATTTAATATAGAGCGCTGCGGATGGATATCTTACTGGTGGTAATTAGCTCTGAGTATTTAATATAGAGTGCTGCGGATGGATATCTTACTGATGGTAATTAGCTCTGAGTATTTAATATAGAGCGCTGCGGATGGATATCACTGATGGTAATTAGCTCTGAGTATTTAATATAGAGCGCTGCGGGTGGATATCTTACTGATGGTAATTAGCTCTGAGTATTTAATATAGAGCGCTGCGGTTGGATATCATACTGATGGTAATTAGCTCTGAGTATTTAATATAGAGCGCTGCGGATGGATATCTTACTGATGTTAATTAGCTCTGAGTATTTAATATAGAGCGCTGCGGTTGGATATCATACTGATGGTAATTAGCTCTGAGTATTTAATATAGAGCGCTGCGGATGGATATCTTACTGATGGTAATTAGCTCTGAGTATTTAATATAGAGCGCTGCGGATGGATATCTTACTGATGGTAATTAGCTCTGAGTATTTAATATAGAGCGCTGCGGATGATATCATACTGATGGTAATTAGCTCTGAGTATTTAATATAGAGCGCTGCGGATGGATATCTTACTGATGGTAATTAGCTCTGAGTATTTAATATAGAGCGCTGCGGATGGATATCACTGATGGTAATTAGCTCTGAGTATTTAATATAAAGCGCTGCGGATGGATATCATACTGATGGTAATTAGCTCTGAGTATTTAATATAAAGCGCTGCGGATGGATATCTTACTGATGGTAATTAGCTGTGAGTATTTAATATAGAGCGCTGCGGATGGATATCTTACTGATGGTAATTAGCTCTGAGTATTTAATATAGAGCGCTGCGGATGGATATCTTACTGATGGTACTTGGCTCTGAGTATTTAATATAGCGCGCTGCGGATGGATATCTTACTGATGGTAATTAGCTCTGAGTATTTAATATAGCGCGATGCGGATGGATATCTTACTGATGGTACTTGGCTCTGAGTATTTAATATAGAGCGCTGCGGATGATATCATACTGATGGTAATTAGCTCTGAGTATTTAATATAGCGCGCTGCGGATGGATATCTTACTGATGGTAATTAGCTCTGAGTATTTAATATAGAGCGCTGCGGATGATATCATACTGATGGTAATTAGCTCTGAGTATTTAATATAGAGCGCTGCGGATGGATATCTTACTGATGGTAATTAGCTCTGAGTATTTAATATAGCGCGCTGCGGATGGATATCTTACTGATGGTAATTAGCTCTGAGTATTTAATATAGCGCGCTGCGGATGGATATCTTACTGATGGTAATTAGCTCTGAGTATTTAATATAGCGCGATGCGGATGGATATCTTACTGATGGTACTTGGCTCTGAGTATTTAATATAGAGCGCTGCGGATGGATATCTTACTGATGGTACTTGGCTCTGAGTATTTAATATAGAGCGCTGCGGATGGATATCTTACTGATGGTAATTAGCTCTGAGTATTTAATATAGAGCGCTGCGGATGATATCATACTGATGGTAATTAGCTCTGAGTATTTAATATAGCGCGCTGCGGATGGATATCTTACTGATGGTAATTAGCTCTGAGTATTTAATATAGAGCGCTGCGGATGATATCATACTGATGGTAATTAGCTCTGAGTATTTAATATAGCGCGCTGCGGATGGATATCTTACTGATGGTAATTAGCTCTGAGTATTTAATATAGAGCGCTGCGGATGGATATCTTACTGATGGTAATTAGCTCTGAGTATTTAATATAGAGCGCTGTGGATGGATATCTTACTGATGGTAATTAGCTCTGAGTATTTAATATAGAGCGCTGTGGATGGATATCTTACTGATGGTAATTAGCTCTGAGTATTTAATATAGAGCGCTGCGTATGGATATCTTACTGATGGTAATTAGCTCTGAGTATTTAATATAGAGCGCTGCGGATGGATATCTTACTGATGGTAATTAGCTCTGAGTATTTAATATAGCGCGCTGCGGATGGATATCTTACTGATGGTAATTAGCTCTGAGTATTTAATATAGCGCGCTGCGGATGGATATCTTACTGATGGTACTTGGCTCTGAGTATTTAATATAGCGCGCTGCGGATGGATATCTTACTGATGGTAATTAGCTCTGAGTATTTAATATAGCGCGCTGCGGATGGATATCTTACTGATGGTAATTAGCTCTGAGTATTTAATATAGAGCGCTGCGGATGGATATCTTACTGATGGTAATTAGCTCTGAGTATTTAATATAGCGCGCTGCGGATGGATATCTTACTGATGGTAATTAGCTCTGAGTATTTAATATAGAGCGCTGCGGATGGATATCTTACTGATGGTAATTAGCTCTGAGTATTTAATATAGCGCGCTGCGGATGGATATCTTACTGATGGTAATTAGCTCTGAGTATTTAATATAGAGCGCTGCGGATGGATATCATACTGATGGTAATTAGCTCTGAGTATTTAATATAGAGAGTTGCGGATGGATATCTTACTGATGGTACTTGGCTCTGAGTATTTAATATAGAGCGCTGCGGATGGATATCACTGATGGTAATTAGCTCTGAGTATTTAATATAGAGCGCTGCGGATGGATATCTTACTGATGGTAATTAGCTCTGAGTATTTAATATAGAGCGATGCGGATGGATATCTTACTGATGGTAATTAGCTCTGAGTATTTAATATAGAGCGCTGCGGATGGATATCTTACTGATGGTAATTAGCTCTGAGTATTTAATATAGAGCGCTGCGGATGGATATCTTACTGATGGTAATTAGCTCTGAGTATTTAATATAGAGCGATGCGGATGGATATCTTACTGATGGTAATTAGCTCTGAGTATTTAATATAGAGCGCTGCGGATGGATATCTTACTGATGGTAATTAGCTCTGAGTATTTAATATAGCGCGCTGCGGATGGATATCTTACTGATGGTAATTAGCTCTGAGTATTTAATATAGAGCGCTGCGGATGGATATCTTACTGATGGTAATTAGCTCTGAGTATTTAATATAGCGCGCTGCGGATGGATATCTTACTGATGGTAATTAGCTCTGAGTATTTAATATAGAGCGCTGCGGATGGATATCATACTGATGGTAATTAGCTCTGAGTATTTAATATAGAGAGTTGCGGATGGATATCTTACTGATGGTACTTGGCTCTGAGTATTTAATATAGAGCGCTGCGGATGGATATCACTGATGGTAATTAGCTCTGAGTATTTAATATAGAGCGCTGCGGATGGATATCTTACTGATGGTAATTAGCTCTGAGTATTTAATATAGAGCGATGCGGATGGATATCTTACTGATGGTAATTAGCTCTGAGTATTTAATATAGAGCGCTGCGGATGGATATCTTACTGATGGTAATTAGCTCTGAGTATTTAATATAGAGCGCTGCGGATGGATATCATACTGATGGTAATTAGCTCTGAGTATTTAATATAGAGCGCTGCGGATGGATATCTTACTGATGGTAATTAGCTCTGAGTATTTAATATAGAGCGCTGCGGATGATATCTTACTGATGGTAATTAGCTCTGAGTATTTAATATAGAGCGCTGCGGATGGATATCTTACTGATGGTAATTAGATCTGAGTATTTAATATAGCGCGCTGCGGATGGATGTCACTGATGGTAATTAGCTCTGAGTATTTAATATAGAGCGCTGCGGATGGATATCTTACTGATGGTAATTAGATCTGAGTATTTAATATAGAGCGCTGCGGATGGATGTCACTGATGGTAATTAGCTCTGAGTATTTAATATAGTGCGATGCGGATGGATATCACACTGATGGTAATTAGCTCTGAGTATTTAATATAGAGCGCTGCGGATGGATATCATACTGATGGTAATTAGCTCTGAGTATTTAATATAGAGCGCTGCGGATGGATATCTTACTGATGGTAATTAGCTCTGAGTATTTAATATAGAGCGCTGCGGATGGATATCTTACTGATGGTAATTAGCTCTGAGTATTTAATATAGAGCGCTGCGGATGGATATCTTACTGATGGTAATTAGCTCTGAGTATTTAATATAGAGCGCTGCGGATGGATATCTTACTGATGGTAATTAGCTCTGAGTATTTAATATAGAGCGCTGTGGATGGATATCTTACTGATAGTAATTAGCTCTGAGTATTTAATATAGAGCGCTGCGTCTGGATGTCAGTGATGTTAATTAGCTCTGAGTATTTAATATAGAGCGCTGCGGATGGATATCTTACCGATGGTAATTAGCTCTGAGTATTTAATATAGAGCGCTGCGGATGGATATCTTACTGATGGTAATTAGATCTGAGTATTTAATATAGAGCGCTGCGGATGGATATCTTACTGATGGTAATTAGCTCTGAGTATTTAATATAGTGCGATGCGGATGGATATGTTCTGTAATGAGCATGATTTTCAGCATTGACTCTTTATGGACTGTAGACACACACATATCCTTATCTTCTATCAAATAGCAATGACACTCACGCTTCAAGTCAGACTCACAAAGCAGGAACAAGGTAAAATTCATCCACAATCTGAAGGATTTATAGCGGCTTCTAACAGTAATGAAGGGCGTTTTCAATTATGAATAATGTTAAAATTTCCCTTTTGGTTCAGCATTGTTAAATGGATGTCATGTACTGAACCCCACTCCCAACGTACCCTGCAACAGTGAAATGCCATCTGCAGAAAGGACGGGGGGCAATTAGCCTGCACCATATCACGAAACGCTTTGATATCCAGCCCAAAATCCTGCAGGACAGAAAGGAGAGAATGTAAGAACTACAAAATATTTAATAAAAAATAGCATCAGCATCATTAATTCCAAATCAAATACATGGCAATGGGCCAGTGAAGCAGACACTTATCTGGAGAACATGGACCTACTGTAATGTATTTAAGCTGTTGGAGGACATTGTGAAGCAACAAGTGTTTTGGTTATTCTGAAAAAACAGCGATATTAACATAACAAAATTACTGTAATAGATATAAAAAAAAAAAAAAAAACCAGCTCATAATATACAGCCAATCGGCTCATTGGAACCCTAAATATTAACACTAACGCAATATTATCACTGAGATCCTATAAATTTACACTAACTCAATATTGTCAGGATATTTATATCGGCAGACATTTTGTGCTAAAACAGAAATTAAAAGTGTATATTGTCAGAGTCACTCAGAACAGAGCAGACTCCATTTTGGATTTCAGGCTAACAAAGAGACACATACCGTATATACTCGAGTATAAGCAGAGTTTTTCAGCACATTTTTTGTGCTGAAAAACCCCAACTCTACTATACACGAGTCACTGTCTGTATTATGGGGGCTGTGTGCTGTTACTTACCTCTCCTGCAGCTCCTGTCAGCAACCTCCTCCTCCACGCCGGTCCGGTCAGCACCTCTGTCAGCTCCCAGAGTAAATCTCGCGAGAGCCGCAGGGTCAGAGCGCAGCCGCAAGACTTACACTGGGAGCTGACCGGACCGGCGCGGAGGAGGAGGGAGCTGAACAGCCGCACGAACCGGAGACCACCCTGGAGCTTGTAAAGCCTAATTGATACTTTGTAGCAATTTCCACCTCAGTGTTCTAAGTGTTCATCTGGGTGGCCGCAATACCTGTGGACGAGGTGGCGGCCATCTTGTTCACATTAACCAGGTTGCAGTGTTTGGTCGTCGAGTTCATGGAACTATTTTCAGACAATGAAGCTCCTGAACACCGCTGGACTTCCATGATCGCCTGGGTTTGGTTCTACAACACTTAGAAAGGCGCTGTTCGATGGAAACGTTCCCACGAACAAGGGGAACGAGCACAAGGGGGTAAGAACATTGACTATGTTCGGTTTTTAAACTACCGAAATAGACCGACTGCGACCCCAGATTCTCTGGAACTGTTTTGGGCATGGGACCATGCGTGCGGTCAGTCAAATTATGACTTCCAGGAAATTTCTGAACCCCTGAACCTGTCTAGGTGATTTTTGGATATGTTGTTCACCCAGATTGGGGCTATCAGGGGATGTTTGTGGGGTTATATGTATTTTTAAGGTACTTTTGGGGTGTTTGGGAAATGTGTGTTTTTTGTACCTGGAGATAATTGAGTTTAATACAGTACTTGACTCAATCATCTCTCAGGCACAGGGGAGGGATTATCTTATTACGTATGGGAGTGTCCTGGATCTGAGAGCCAATGTAATTGTGCATTTGTTTCTACTGTGGTTTACTCTCAGGTCCAGGGGGGAGTGCCCCTTGCATGGGGACCTGCATATAAGGCCAGTTGTGGCTGCCAATAAAGGTATTCCAGCTTGTACTCCCAGAAGTATGTGTAGTCGGGTTACTGGGAGGGGAAAGGGCTATTCTTTAATCTCTGTTCCAGTGTGGGGGATTCAATGGGGAAAGTCCTTGTAAGGACTAGAGCTCCCAGGACTGAGCGTCGTCCAGTGCCTGGGGGTGTCTAGAGCGAATTCCCCATTCGGCTCCAGGAGAGAGCGGTTCCAAGGCCCCAGTCAAGCCACGGCGACTGTGGGCAGAAGTGCTGCGGTTTGTCTCCTGCTCCAGCTACGAAGCAGTCCTTGGCGGAGGTACCCAGCCGGGGTAAAGGGAGTTCCGTTACAAGGAGGTTGGTTGAATCTGATCTTCGCACTGAGTGTCATGGAAGCGCCTCTAGCTGCTGTTAAGAAGACAGCCACTAGAGGCTGGATTAACCCAGTAATAAAAACATAGATTTCAGCTGCAGAGTTAAAACCTGGGGGACCTGGCACCCAGACCACTTCATTGAGCTAAAGTGGTCTGGGTGACTATAGTGGTCCATTAAAAGTTTTGAAAGGTCGTGAACCATTTGTTATATGGTTATGGTTACAAAGTTATGGTTGTAAGCCCCTTGAGCTTTGAATAAGCACCACGGCCAAGCCCATTGAAAAGTAAACAAACATTGTCTGTGGTTATTGTGTGGTCTCATTTTATTTATACAATATTGCCTACCATACATATATACCACGCTGTGATAACACACTAATACACAAAGCTGTAATAATACACTAATAGACCAAGATGTAATCATTTGCTAATACACTAAGATGTAATAATACACTGTGACGGAACGCTGGCACTCCGACTGAGTACCTCCGCCAATCGATGCTCCTAGTGCTCGCTGAGGCCTCCAAGCACTCCAACCGACACCATCAGCACTGCAGACCCCACTTCCAGCGATGCAGCTGCGCCGGGGTCTCGCCGTCTCCACCCACCCTGGATCCACGACCAGGATCCAGCTCCCAGTGGGTGAGCCTCTCCGAAATCCAGAGAGCGTAGCAGGAACAAATCAAGCTATTGCAAGAGCTTACTCTGGGGAGTAAGTGATTATAGCAATCCCCAGAGTGTAGGTATCCCTTCCCCCAAACATGAGCCAAGGCTTCAAGAAAGGTTCAAGATGATCTGATTTTAATGACCACACACTGGCTTTTATGCAAGTCCCCATGCAAGGGGACATCCCACAGGGTGGGACACAGTACAACCAATCACAGACAATACAAACAAAACACTCCCAACAGTGACATCACAATCCCTCCTCTCTATCCTGGAGATAATTGGGAAGTAATCAAATTATCTCCCAGGACAGCGGCACGACTCCATTAACCACATGGTTACAAAAAGACATAAAATTACACAATGTTACAATTACTACATAAAACATATACATGCAACATATTCCCAGATAGCTTAGATCTGAGTGCACATTATTATTAAATGGCGCTCAGATCACATACATACAATTCAATCGCCATGGAGCCAAAGTCTTTCGTTACACGAATAGGCTCCATGGCATAGCTATCTGGGGTAGCACTACTCACATACTGAAAGTCCCAAACACCCCGGCAGAAATACCCAAATAAACCTTATTGCAGGGTAAAATACAGCTATCAGCACAGGGCCCATAGTCGGAAGGCAGGAGGCTAGCAATTAGTCCTCTCCAGGCACAAGTGGCGAAGGGCACTTCGTCACATACACCAATCTGTAACTCTACCCCATCTTATAATAATGCACTGGGCTGTAATAATACACTAATAGAAAAAGGTGTATTAATGTAATACACTAATAAAAAAAGGTGTATCAACACTGTAATACACCAAGCTATAATAATTCACTAATATAATAAACTGTAATTTATAACAATTGACTAATAAGCTGTTATAAAAGACTGATCTGTAATAACAAAACATTATAACATGTTCTTTATTCTTGAGTGTGGCTGTCTCTAGGGAGCAGGTGGGTCACAGACCGTCTACCTTAATGTGACTGTCACACAATGACTTACCTCTGTGCGTGGAAGGTAATCGGGATCAGCGGGTATCCGAGCAATGATCTCACATAAGATAATGCCAAAGGCAAAAACGTCTGCCTAAAGGAAACCAAAAGTGATTAACATGTGGGGGAACAAAATCAACAGTGACCTACTTCACACATAACATCTTTCTATGAGAAGTGTGTTTCTCCATCTACCTTCTCATTGTACAGATCCCCACGAAGCACCTCTGGGGCCATCCAGTAGGGGGAACCAACCACAGACAAGGGCTCAGTCTGACTGCAAAATAAAAAACAAACAGGATTTTAAGGGAAGAGTAAGTGAACTTTAAATGACGAGAGAGGCTGAAAGGATCAGAAGAAATAGAACTTTCATATAGCACATCCAATAAGGAGACAGAAAGAAGAGAAACGTCATATAACACGTCCAATAATGAGGCAGAAAGAAGAGAACCTTTATATAAACACATCCAATAAGGAGACAGAAAGAAGAGAACCTTCAAATAACACATCCAATAATGAGAGAGAAAGAAGAGAACCTTCATATAACACATCCAATAATGAGAGAGAAAGAAGAGAACCTTCATATAACACGTCCAATAAGGAGACAGAATGAAGAGAACCTTTATATAACACATCCAATAATGAGAGAGAAAGAAGAGAACCTTTATATAACACGCCCAATAATGAGAGAGAAAGAAGAGAACCTTCATATAACACATCCAATAATGAGACAGAAAGAAGAGAACCTTCATATAACACATCCAATAATGAGACAGAAAGAAGAGAACCTTTATATAACACACCCAATAATGAGACAGAAAGAAGAGAACCTGCATATAACACATCCAATAATGAGACAGAAAGAAGAGAACCTTCATATAACACATCCAATAATGAGAGAGAAAGAAGAGAACCTTCATAACACATCCAATAAGGAGACAGAATGAAGAGAACCTTTATATAACACATCCAATAAGGAGACAGAAAGAAGAGAACCTTCATATAACACATCTAATAATGAGAGACAAAGAAGAGAACCTTCATATAACACATCCAATAATGAGAAAGAAAAAAGAGAACCTTCATATAACACGTCCAATAATGAGAGAGAAAGAAGAGAACCTTCATATAACACATCCAATAAGGAGACAGAAAGAAGAGAACCTCCAAATAACACGTCCAATAAGTAAGGAGACAGGAAGATAAGAACCTTCATATAACACGTCCTTTTGCCATCATTGGTTTTACTGCAGTCTAGCGGGTCCCTTACTACACCATATAATGCTAAATAAGACTATCCCCATTTCATCCCATGCATAGATATTTTACGTCTTGGAAATGTTGGTATCTTTGCATAATACTCTGGTGGATTTATGTAGTGTCTGCACTATTCCTATTAAACTGGCACAGCAAGGAATGCTTCCCGTATTTCTTTATGCATCTACCTGAGTGCGGTGTGCATACTTTATGCTAAATAACTGCCCAGCTCATACTTATCTTCTCACCTACGATCAGGAATCTTCTCTGCCAAACCAAAATCACCGACCACAGCCGTGTAACCATTCTCATCACATCTCACCAGGCAGTTCTGGGGACAAGAAATTATACGGGTAAACTGGAACAGTGAGGCAGTACTGGATATTTAACCAGGGATCATAGAGCAAGTATGGGAGAATTTACCTTGGAGGTCAGGTCTCTGTGAAAGACACCCTTGGAGTGGAGGTAAACCAGGCCTCTAGCAATGTCCAGACTCAGCTTAACACGTACAGACCACGAGAGGGGCTCGGTACTCTGCAGGAGCTGCTCCAGGTTGCCACCATTAATATACTGAAAACACACATTATATGCTTATTAGAAGGACATCCTGACCTGTGGGACATGTAGCCTGTGGGTAGCAAGGGCGGTGTACACACTCTTGTTTTATTTCACAAATTACTGGTGTTAGTTTACAAGCATTTAGTGGTTAAAAGGTAGAAATTACAGTAGCTGGCTGCTAAATGGTTAAACAACAGAGGTCCTGACTGGTAGTGGTTTGTATGGCTCCTAGCATCCGTAATGGGCCTGATCATCTAGCGGTTCCAAACCTTCCCTGATTCACACACCACTTCAGCTTGCTGGAGTGCTCTATAAGCTGGACGCTAATAAAAAGAGTCTCATTTCAGAATTGGCTCTTTTATAACTGGGGACTGAAATTCCTCCCTGGCTATCAGTCAGACAGTCGGGGAGGTTTTCTAGAGCTAGAGTGTGCTTGTCTTCCACCATTCTCAGTGATCTGTATTGCAACTCACTGAGAAATGTATAAAAAGGCACACGATTCACAGGGCAGAAAATAAAATTAAAAATCTAAATAAACACACTGCGCAGTAAAGTACACTAAAAATGTAGACTGTGAGAGTCTCAGCCAGGCTAACTGTAGCTGCATAAACAAATTGATTAAACTCCTAAATTGCAGATAATTGAGCAGTAAGACTGCAGGGACATGATTAATGCACCAAAAGTGCTTCATTAAGCTAAAGTTGTTATGGTACTTGGAGTGTTAACAGCTTTGCAGCAAACCCTGACTTACACTATAGATTAACGCAGTGTTTGCATTTCCTTACCTCTGTCAGGGCATGAAGTTGTCCCTGCTGAACACAGACACCCATAAACCTAAGGCAAGAGAGGAATATGAATCAATCTATGGGGCAGCAAATCTATTCCACAGGTTTTATAGCGCATAAACAGGATCACACAGCAAACAGTAACAAAAGCCTACAAAGAGATACAGACAGCAATGATTAAACAAAACATAAAGGGAAACTGTAATCACCACAATCTCTACAGCTTACTGTAGTTGTTCTGGTGTCTACAGTCTCTCTCTCCAACTGATTTATTGTAAACACGGTCTTGTGAGATAAAAGTTTAAATGGCTGTCTGGTAACACTAATCGTGGCTGCAGCCTATAACCCTCGCTGCCGTACCGGCCATTGATTTGTCAGCACAATACAAAGATACATTTTCAGTGCATGATAAAAGACTTGGGACAGATGCAGGTTTATAAAGCAAGTTTGGGATCGATACCTTAAGATATTGGGGTGACAGAGCCGATTCATTAGTTGCACCTCTCGCAGCATGTTAGCACGGTTACTGATCATTTTATTCATCTTCAGCACCATGATCTGTCCCGACTGGCGATGCCGCACCTGGAGGCAGAGAGGGAGAGAGTGGTTAAATCAACTATAACCACTGAAACTGCATTTTCACACAGAACGCACAACACTGCATGCAACAATGAGAGAAAGATTGTATGATGGTATAAATGTTTCTGTGTTTAACACGCAGAGAATGAGGTACATGATGAGAGGCACAGGTCATGCCTTATATTGGTAAATAGAGGTGGTGAGGTAAAGGGAAGGGGAAAGGGAGGGTGAGGAAGAGGTAGAGAGGAGGAGGAGGTGGTGAAGAGAGTGGAGGGGGGAGGTGAAGAGGTGGGGAGGGATAGGTAGGAGGACAAGGGGGAGAGGGAGGAAGAGGGAGAGAGGGAGAGCTAAAGAAAGAGGGAGGGAGGCCCAGCAAATCAGCCGATCAAGATTGGGGGCGGTATTGTAATCTCAGGCTATAACTTCTAGCAAACCTGTCTAAGATATATATGTTGGTATTGGTGTACTCAGGGGATACATTTTAGAAAACCACAGCCTCTAAAAGATAAAGGAACAGATATTTAAATACCAAAGTATCTCTCAGAGGTGCTCCCTCATAACTAGATTAGCATACCTCTAAAGTGTCCCTAGAGGGGTCAGTCACTATTTCGAGCCCAAAACCACCCTATCCCTCCTTACTAGGAGGTCCATATTGTTGTTGTGGAGGAGGACATGGGGTGTGTTTCTCTTGTTTCTTTTTGTGTATGTTTTTATTAGACAGAGATTGTTGCTGATGGCCATCCGTTGTTTAGAGTGGGATATATTCATGGTCAGGTAAGATGTGATATAGGCTTCCCAGGAGAAAGGCACCTTTATTCACACTGTTGTTGTGTCTAAGTGTAGAACAGAGCTTCACTGCAATAATACTAGCCGTACATCCCTCCAGTACTTTAAGGTGGACTGCAAATTGATATTTGCCTTGAAGCCTCAGACTTATGGGTGCTGTGGCAAATCTAGCCACTTATAGACTTAAACCGTATATTTAACCAAACTGTATATTTCTGCTACTGTTAACCGTATTGTGCAATGTATGCGGCATTCGTGTGTTACAGCACACGAATACCGCTAATGTTAAGTCTGGTTATCCACGAACAGTGAATCACCGCATAGTTCGTGGAATAAGCAAAGTACCGAATGGGAGACCACCCATAGCAGGTCGTGTGTCTCCAATTAGGTACTTTGCAACATTGTGTCTGTGTTAATTGCGGTCTGTTGCGGGTGGCCGCCATTCGTGTACTGAACACGAGGCGGCGGCCATCTTTGTTTGCTGAAAGCCAGCAGGGTCGTCGAGTTTTGTCGTCGAGTGTCTGGAACTAAAATCGGCTACTCGGCAACACAAGCCGCGCTGGACTTCTGAGCCGTTCGGGAGTTTGCAGTTTTGGGGACTTTTATTCCCTCAGTTCAGGCAATCGGTTAAACGAAGTGGTCCTGATAAGGGAAACGCAACCGCGTTCGGTTATTTGTGCTGGGATCTGGGCGCAAGTTCCCTTAACTGTGTGCCCAGGTCCCAGCTATGTAATAAAGGGTTAAATAGCTGTCTAGCATAAATATTATGTCGGTTATATATTTTAATATGAAAACTGTATTTCTCTGTACCAAGGGATAATCCCATTAGCAGTGCATTCTGGGATAATTAATCTCGTTGGTGTATGCTAGGTACTCTGGCTGTAAAACTCAGTCCCCCATGTAGTCCCCTATTGGACAAACCCTGCATTGTGACTCGGGAAACCCCATACAATTGTAACCACATAAATACTGTGCCTGTAATTAAAAACCTCAGTTGACCTCCAAGCTATGTGTCGTCTAGTTCTTGGGAGAAAGGGATTGTAACTACGCTACCTGGATTTTGCCTGCTTTGTACCTGTTTTCTTCTGTCTACCAGCGGAGATACCGTGGATAATACTACTACTCCGCTACAGGTGCAAACCTAAGTGGATACTCCACTGTTTTTTTAAATACAAATGTCTAAATACAAACCGGGATGCACACACATTTACTGCCAATATAAATGCAGTATAACAGTACACCAATAAAATATGTATATATATATATATATATATATATATATATATATATATATATATATATATATACACAAACACTGTATAGTGATAGTAGTCACCATCACCTGGAGTTTCATATGGACACTTCACCTGGAGTTTCATACGGACCCTGGACTATGCCTATGTCGAACTCACCCTGTACCCATTATAGGTGCAGGGTGACTATTGTTGTATGTTTTGTGTGCTCTTCTGTCCTGATGCTTGCTACCAAGTAGGTGGGTTTTGCTGTGGAGCCTGTACAGCGCCACCTGTTGGTAGCAACAGCAAAATGCACTACCTGAATAGCAAGGCTTGTTCATTTGCATATTCAGGTAGAGAGATAATTTTTGCTTGTTATGGTCTTCCCCATCTCTTTATAAATATGTTTTTTATGCCATTATATTTTGGGCACCTGTTCTAAAGAAGGATATTATGGCACTAGAAAAAGTGCAGAGGCGGGCTACAAAATTAATAAAAGGAATGGAACATATCAGCTATGAAGAAAGGTTAACAAATGTAAACCTATTTAGTTTAGAAAAACGTCGCCTGAGAGGGGATATGATAACATTATACAAATATATTCGGGGCCAAAACTTTACATAGGATACGAGGTCATGCGTTTAGACTGGAAGAAAGAAGATTTCGTCTAAGGCAAAGGAAAGGTTTTTTTACTGAAAGAACAATAAGGATGTGGAATTCTCTGCCTGAAGAGGTGGTTTTATCAGAGTCCTTACAGATGTTCAAACAGCAACTAGATGTATACTTGCAAAAACAGAATATTCAAGGTTATAATTTTTCAATGTAGGGTAACAACTTCTTGATCCAAGGATAAATCTGACTGCTATACTGGGGTCAAGAAGGAATTTGTTTCCTAGTTTGTTGCAAAATTGGAAGAGTTTCAAACTGTTTTATTTTGCCTTCTTTTGGATCAACAGAAAAAAAACTAATTTGAGGAAGGCTGAACTTGGACGCAAATCTCTTTTCAACTATGTAACTAGGTAACTATATTTTCCTGCATATATTTTGTGACATGTTTTGGTTATTTGAATTTTATTATGTTTGTCACAACAAGCTTTATGTAATGCGCATATGGGCTAGTCCAGAGTTAAAAATAAAGTATTGAATGTTCGTTCCTTTTGGAATTGTGTGCTGTGTAGATTTTTAGGGATCCAGCCACATAGATGTGTGTCTGCGGCCTGGTCGGGTGGAAAAGCTCCAGAGACACCCAAGTCAAGCCTCGGCGACTGGGGTTGAAGCATTCCAAGGTCCCTTCCAAACTAATAGGAAGCAGATTGGGCGGAGCTACTCAGAGTACAGGAGCTCTGTAATGTCAAAAAAATTAACTACCCTATGGCAGATGAGGCCCTGCTAATTGTCAAGCGGCAGTGAGAGCCTCTATCTATAATTTGGCTCAAGGAGCTCGCGGCCACTACGCAATGTGGTAGGGTGATGGCATCTCGTGACAATTAAAGATTTAAAATGCGTGACATGTGAGGCCATAATTATGACCCAATACCAGGGTATGTAAGGCTATAACTATGACGGGGATCAGTTGGATGATAAAGCCTCTGTGTTGAGGTACGGAGTTGGCCTCGCTGGTCTGTAAGTTAAGTTAAGCTAATTAAGGGCAGGAAATTAAACCTAACTGCCAGTTCTCTGACCCTAGACAGGGGTTTGACTCATAATGTCAGCGAAAGTAATGGGTAAGACAAGGTATTCTCTAAGAGAGAACCTGGGTAAGTGGACCCCTGCAGAAGTAAATCAACCAAGTAAACATGGAACGTGAATGGTTAAGAAAAAGGTGAAAAGAAAGATGTAACGCCACATACTTCAAAGTAATAGATGGTGAGCGTATCTTGATTGTAAGGGAAGAGCCTGATTGTGACCTATGAGTAATATATTACACGTGAACTATATAAATCGGATATCCATAACCAGAAGTACAAAATAATATAGAATAGAGTAAACCTCTGAAGATTAAGGACAAGTCACCAAATTTATTTTGCCTGAGTGTGGTGAAGAACCTCCAAACAAAAGTAGCAGATAACATGAGAGAAGTCCCCCAGACACAAGTACATAAAAAGAGCGTAAATGTACATGAATCGTAACTGATGAAACATTTGAATGTATGCATAAAGTGGACTGTATCTGCACCCCCAGGCATAAAAGGGGTTAAAAGCCGTTTAGTAGATCTTCCCTTCCAGAGACACAGGCACAGCTACTGCAGAACACCAAACTCCCAAACTGGATACAAAATAGCACTCCAACTCCCAAACTGGAACCTCACAAATATCTGCTAGCAGACGAACAGGAAAAGCAGACAATCAGCTTACACTCCTGGCAATCAGTCTCTAACAGCATACAGTAAATCCCCCCAAGAACGAGACAAGGCTCCGTGTTGAGGGTCAAGCAGTGGTCTGTTTTAATTAACACTCCCAGACTTTTATGCAAGTCCCCATGCAAGGGGACATCCCACAGGGAGGGACAACATGTAACCAATCCCGTACAGTAAAACATAAAACACACCCAGCACAAACACATAAAATCCTCCCCTCTGCCTGTGATATAATTACTGAACACAATGGGTTAATGTAATTTATAACAGGCAGGAAAAATACAGTTTTTACAGCATATTCATAACTTCTAAAATATACATCACATTCACATAACAATTATATATTCACAATCAATCCATTCAGGGGAACAACATATCAAAAAATGGCATGAATCAGACCAGGGGTTAGTAAAGTATCTTTTGGGGCCTGGCTGGCAGCATGGCTATCTGGCCAAACCGGTTTTACAGAGCCCTCTATGCTCGAGACAAAGGGGAAAATAATCCAATTATATCCAGGGATAGAGGCAGACTCCATTGAGCACGTTACCAGTAAAACACAAAAGGATACAAAAATACATAACTCCTATCATACTGAATTGAACGGGTCAAATCTCCCAGGGTCCATAGTCACAGGGCAAGAGGAGGGCAACCAGACTCCTCCAATGCAATGTGGCGAGATTGGTCTCGTCACATGGACCATGCATGGGTCAAGCATAAAGAGCCAAGCCCCTTGTCAAACCCAGGAAAAAGGGGTGTATAAACAAGTCAACGTGTGTTTTTTTTAATGTGTACCCAATAGGAGTAATAAGGCAGAGTGCTGCCTTGAGCGATTGAACGAACATATCAAGATAAACGTAAAAGCGAGTAAGGACTAAGTACCTGTAACAGAAATAATCATAATGGACAGAGAGACTTGGTAACAGCAACAGGAGACCGAACACTCTAATCTAATGATAAATATATTTGTCCCAGTAGTAAAAATAAATATGTGAGTCCTAGATGCCCAAATAAAGACTATAACTTCTGCCCATATTGGTCTTGTGTGGGGTGGGCGACTTGGGGACAGACAGTAGACAAAGACATGATAGTGACTAAGTTGCCGACTAGCCCATATTGTAAGTCTATGGAATGTAATCCCATCCATATACTTATAAATAACCCCGATAAGTTCTTAGACAAATATGGCAATTTATTTGGGTTTCAGATATACGGGACGGGTTTAGATCCTGGGACAGTATTGTTTATAGGGATAGAGACTGATACGGTATCCTCCCAAACTCATCAAGTATACCATTCCTTTTATGAAGAGATGAGTATAGATAATAAGATCCCCCATAATGCTAAAAACTTGTTTATTGATTTAGCCGAAAGTATTGCCGGTAGTCTTAATGTTACCAACTGCTATGTGTGTGGAGGTACTAACATGGGAGACCAATGGCCTTGGGAAGCAAAGGAGGTAATGTCCGGTTCTGAGGCAGTTGACCAACTAATATCTACACAAGCCGATTATCATATGAGTGTTAGAGGTAAATCTGAGTGGAGATTAAAGACCTCCATCATAGGTTATGTTTGCATAGCAAGGAAAGGAATAATGTATAATACTTCTGTAAGAGAATTAACTTGTCTAGGGCAAAAAGCTTATGATGATGATACAAAGAATACAACTTGGTGGTCGGCTTCAAATGTCTCAGAACCATCTAACCCGTTTGCTAGATACGCCAATTTAAAGGATGTGTGGTTTGACCTATCCATCACATCTACCTGGAGAGCCCCAGCAAATTTGTACTGGATCTGTGGTAAGAAAGCCTATTCGGAGTTGCCACAGGACTGGGAAGGGGCATGTGTGTTGGGTATGCTCAAACCATCCTTCTTCTTGTTACCGATTGAAACAGGTGAGACTTTAGGTGTTAAAGTGTATGATGTGAATCATAGGAAGAAAAGGGGACCCATAGAGATAGGCACCTGGGAAGATAATGAATGGCCTCCCCAGCGTATCATAGATTATTATGGGCCAGCCACGTGGGCTGAGGATGGTACCTTTGGTTACAGAACCCCTATTTATATGCTCAACCGTATTATAAGATTACAGGCGGTGGTTGAGATTATCACTAACGAAACATCACAAGCGCTCAATCTTCTAGCGAAGCATAACACCAGGATGAGGACAGCAGTCTACCAAAATAGATTAGCCTTGGATTACCTTTTGGCAGTAGAGGGAGGTGTATGTGGGAAGTTTAACCTGAGCAATTGCTGCCTTCAAATAGATGACGAAGGGCAAGCAATAGCTGAGCTTACTAGCCATATGGTTAAACTAGCGCATGTGCCTACTCAGGTATGGAAAGGGTATAATCCACGTAGTTGGTTTGGTAGCTGGTATGAGTGGTTTGGAGGGCTTAAGGCAGTGGTAGGTGGAGTCCTACTGATTTTAATGTTGTGTCTAGTCCTGCCGTGTCTTATACCCTTAGTAGTTAGGTCTGTGCAAAGCCTGATAGAAAACATAGCAGAGAGGAAGGCTGCTGCACAGATAATGGCGATTTATAAGTATAAGGCTCTAGATCAGGGAGAACCAATGCAGGAAGATGAGTGTTGAAGATTCACATCATAAGATAAGTCTGGTCTGGTTCAAGGTAACTTGCGGTGTATGCAAACCAAGGTTAAGTGATGCCTCAAGTAATTGTGAAATATCAAGAGGCATCAAAGGGGGGAATGTGGTGGAATCTCGGTAAAAATAAATTTAGTAGGCCGAGATTACCACGTGGCATGTGTACGTGCATATGCTGACGTATCGATCAGTTGGTTGCACGAGGCAAGATACGATCAGTAGTGTACGGAGCATGTGCAAGAATACAGGATGTAGTATTCCCCCTCCTCCATTGTGCTGGACAAGCCATGCGGTCAAACAGGAAGTTAATTCTTATTTGTATTGATTGGTTAAGAGAATGTGCGGGTGGAGCTTAATATGGGAGGAGTTATGTGCCTATATAAGGAGCCTGCACTATTGTCCGGGGCTCAGAACTTGCTGTATTTTGGTGATGTTAGTCCCTCTGAGTCCCGATCGGTGATCCAATAAAGAATCTCTTCCTTCCTGAAGAAACATGTGTCCATCTCTCTGTGCTTCGCTTCCGTCAGTTTCTCCGGTATCATTGGTACATACACGAGACATTTTATCTGTCCTTGCTGACTAATAATGAATTCTTTGCTTCCATGAGCTTTAGTGAGTTAGTGTTTGGTTACGGCATACTGACATATGTTGTACGCGTTGCTAGATCTTATTGGACTGGGCTTGCAATGGTAGAAAATTGTATTTCGTACTTGTTTAACATGAACCAGGCTACTACCTTAAATATATAATTGCTGCTCTCTTATTCATTATTTCCTTTTTCCTACACTGCTGCAGCACGTGCTGGGGGTTAAATCCATCATAATGTGATACTAGCATTATGTATCTACTCAGATGAAAAAGAAAACAAGATATATATATATGTTTGTCATGATATGGTCTTGATATGTCGATAACGCTTGGATATTGTTTGGTACTGACAGCATATTAGTACTCCCCATATCTAGTGGTGGATAACTTGACACTAACATCTTTCGAATTAAATAGGCCTGTCTGTTGCATTAGAGATGATGTGACTATCCTAACTTTACACTTCTATTTTTGCGACATCTGCTACTTAATGTATCGTCTTTATGTTTAATAAACTTTGAAGGAAATGACAATTGACTCTGCACACACGCTGTGCACACACGCTGTGCACACACGCTGTGCACACACGTGACCTGGAGCATCCTGACATCTGAGAAAGTAGATCGGTTTATTGGCTAAAATGTCAGGACACACGACTGAGTGCAAAACAAAACCCAGCAAAATAATAGCCAAGGTTTCTTTCATTAGAGCAGACATAATCCTGAGTCCAAACAAGTTAATGAGATCACAGTGCGAGCATTTGGGAAAATGGCGTGTATCCAGTACAAGAGCCTGGGTTAACTCCAACAGCTTCACGGTAGAATGCTGCCTAATAATTATGGAAGAATGTGGAACTGGCCACGTCAGAGCAAAGGACCACTCTGCATCTGGGGAACGATCAGTCAGATTAGCGGGGTGACTCAAGGTGGGTATGGAAATGCACTACTGAAAGGCTTTATTTTCTACCAATGGCTGTGATCCAATAAAATGGTCACTCAATCTCTGTAGCTTCTTCACTGGATCCATCCAGTTAAACAGCGAAAGAAGATAAAACTTACAAGGACCTCTTCATCGCCCAATCTTCATAGGAGTTGGAATCCACCAGCATCAAGGTGAAACCAACTTAATAATTGATAAGGAAAAGGTTTAACACTTAGAAACATATTCAAATGTTTTGTGAGAGGGCCATGTCTCTTTGATCACAGAACGGATATTGCCACATGTGTTCCGTCAATTAATTATTTTAAAAAAGTCTGCATTGAATTCAAAGGTAATTTGAAGTGGTCATGGTGCTTTGCATGCGTATGCTGCACATCCATTGTTCGAAAATACACTTTGCTACAGGAGCTGTAACTCCACCGTAGTCAGGTTTCCATTCCAGAGAAATGGTATATGTAGGATATCCAGGCCCCCTGTGGAGCGTACACCCAGGCCCTGCACGGTGTTCACACACAGGCACTGTACAGTGTGTATATGTTGTGGTCGCTCAGGATGAGTACTTTGCCCTGTGCTAGTTGCAGGGCGGCCTCACGCAGGTCGAAATGATAAGGCTGGAATGTACAAGGTGTGGGCTCAATAATCAACAAGGAATCTGTAAATAATTCCAATAATTGCGGGACATGTAGGCATGTTAAACACCCAGCCTCATGTAGGCATGTTAAAGGGACACTCCAGGCACCCGGACCACTTCTGCCCATTGGCGTGGTCTGGGTGCCAACTCCCACTACCCTTAACCCTGCAAGGTAATTATTGCAGTTTTTTATAAAGTTTTTTTTAGGAGAGCTCTAATGCACATGCACGGCATTGACGCTCATGCGCATTTGGTCTCCCCGGCCGGATCAGTCTCGCCCACCGGCCGACGTAATGCAGAGGAGGAGCGGCGGCGGAGGAAGAAGCAGCGACGTGGGACATGTCGCTGCCTCTGGTAAGTGACTGAAGGGGTTTTCACCCCTTCAGCAACCGGGGATTGGGAGGTGGGAGGTGGGAGGGAGAGGGGACCTGCAGTGCCAGGAAAACTGATTGTTTTCCTGGCACTGGAGTTTCCCTTTATACACCCAGCCGAAATAGATAATTTGTTTCAGTTGAGCTATTTTGGCTCTGCATTTAAAATTCACTGTGAATTCTTGCTTTAGTGAATAAACCTTTCTTTCTTTTTCTATAACTATCTGTGAGTATAGACCTGCATAGTAGGAGAAGGACATTGTAGCGGAGCTCCAATAGCCAGCATAGGTATCTCCGCTGTTAGTCCTCATTGCTGAAATAAGCAGTAAAATATCACATAGCACTTTCCACCAGTAACTGGACGACACACAGTTCTGGGAGTCAACTGAATTTATTTTGGCCATACATGGCTTTTATGCACAGACCCCTAACACAAAATCCCTAACTCACACAAAAATACAGGGCTTTTCCTCCCAAGATCCTCTGTGCCTGAGAGATAATTGCGAATGAAAAATCTATAACTCAATTATCTCTCAGGTACAGAAAAATCTACAATAATTTAAAACACCCCAAAAATGCATTTTAATATTTCAGAACCCCATGAAAGTCACATCACCGAATAACCTGGATCTGAGCGCACACTTTGATGAAATATCACTCAGATCATTCGAATGAAGTTTTGACCGGTCGGCCACGAGGTGATGCCACAACACCGTTCCAGAGAAAACAAAGCAACTACCGGTCACCTTTCGGGGGTTCTCGCACGAACACCGACGAAGGCTCCCCCTCGCTGTTAGTATATGAATGTTCCCCCTGCTCGGTAGTTTATCTCTCCCAAACGCAGTTACATAACTGTTCGGGGAGTTGGAAGGGCAGCGGTACCAGTATACCAGGGTGTTCGCATGGTCGTGTAGCCAAAAACAGTTCCATGCCGTCGACAACAATGTACTGCCGCCCACATACGGGAGACAAAAAGGCCGCCATTTGTTTGCACACGTACGTTCAGTTATACGAACAGGGCCCACACAGGGGAAACGCTTTGCTTAACAAGCAATCTGTGGTTAACAGCCAGGGGTGGTCGGTTGTTAGAAGATGCGAACGAGGGGACCATACAACTGGGGGGGTCGGTAAACGAATGGGAAGGTACGGACAGCAGAACAAAGGGAATAAAAGTATATAAAGAGTGTCCATTCCGCTACATACATCCAGGGTAATCTTGGGAGAACTGTTAACGAGTCTCCATTGTGAGAACCCTCCTACCAATACTACCCAGCACAGTATTACTCCTATCAATACTACCCAGCACGATATGCCTCCTACCGATAACCCAGCATGGTATGCCTCTAACCGATAATAACCCAGCACGGTATGCCTCCTACCGATAATAACCCAGCACGGTATGCCTCCTACCGATAATAACCCAGCACGGTATGCCTCCTACCAATAATAACCCAGCACGGTATGCCTCCTACCGATAATAACCCAGCACGGTATCCCTCCTACCGATAATAACCCAGCACGGTATCCCTCCTACCGATAATAACCCAGCACGGTATCCCTCCTACCGATTATAACCCAGCACAGAATCCCTCCTAACGATACTGACACAGCATAGTACCTAATTTTCTACTCTCTGGTACCTCCTACCGCTACTACCCAGCACGGTATCCCTCCTACCGATACTACCCAGCACGGTATCCCTCCTACCGATACTACCCAGCACGGTATCCCTCCTACCGATACTACCCAGCACGGTATCCCTGCTACCGATACTACCCAGCACGGTATCCCCTCCTACCGATACTACCCAGCACGGTATCCCCTCCTACCGATACTACCCAGCACGGTATCCCTCCTACCATTACTACCCAGCACGGTATCCCTCCTACCATTACTACCCAGCACGGTATCCCTCCTACCAATACTACCCAGCACGGTATCCCTCCTACCAATATTACCCAGCACGGTATCCCAACCTACCAATATTACCCAGCACGGTATCCCTCCTACCAATATTACCCAGCACGGTATCCCAACCTACCAATATTAACCAGCACGGTATCCCTCCTACCAATATTACTCAGCACGGTATCCCTCCTACCGATACTGACACAGCATAGTACCTAATTTTCTCCTCTCTGGTAAAAACACACATTGGCTAAACTCTAATCCCTCTATGAGAACAGATATATCTTTCTTATCCTATAATTAAATAATGAGGGGTAAAAATTCCCACTCGCCCACTAACTACTGCTGAGTTAAAGGGGCTCTCCAGAGCCAGGAAAACATATCCGTTTTCCTGGAACTGCAGGACCATGCAGTGCCGCTCTCCCTGCAACCCCCCCATCCCATGTTGCTTCAGTGATTTACCTGAATCCAGCGCCAATGTTCTTCTGTGCTGGGCCAGGCTCTGCCCACGCTCCTCCGGACAACGCCGACGCCAGCGTGGGAGACCTAAAGCGCATGCGTGGCATTAGACCTCCCCATAGGAACGCATTACTCAATGCTTTCCTATGGGTATTCCGACAACGCTGGAGGTCCTCATGCATAGCGTGAGGACGTCCAGCGTTGTTTAAAACACTTTTTGTGTTCTAAGAACACATGATGCACTCTAGTAGCTGTCTGTTAGCCAGCCACTAGAGGAGGACTTAACCCTGCAAGGTGATTATTGCAGTTTATAAAAACTGCAATAATTACACTTGCAGGTTTAAGAGTGGTGGGAGTTGGTACCCAGACCACTACAATAGGCAGAAATGGTCTGGGTGCCTGGAGTGTGTGGAGGGAACGCTGCCTAACTGTGAATTGTCTTGTTTTACATGTGTGGATGTGCCCTCCTAGAATGTGTGTTCCCCCCTCTTTAATATTCCTCCTTCTGTAATTTTGACTATAAAATCCTGCAATATACCGTTTGACCACCCGTGCACCGGACCACACCCGATACCCAATTTAGAACGTTCACACACGTTAACGAGGTGTGAAAAACCGCAGACCACAAGGGAACTAGCGGCGCGTGCTTCCCCTGGGTGGCTGCTGATTCGTATCACCGAACGCCCACCAGGGGGAGAATTTGACTCCCGGACCGGCCTGCATACACTGTCTTTGATCCTGGTGTCAGGGATCATCATACCTGCTCCTAACGGAGCTATAATCACTTGCCACTCTCAAACCTGGGAGCTACAAGGCTAGGCCCGTGGCTACCCAGGTTAACGCTCTCTCCGGCGGATACATGAGTATTGGTGTCCACTGGAGACAGGGACACACGCCAGCAGGGAGTCCCTGGGGCTGTGAGTCGGTCTCACGGCCACAGGGTTCCCGCTGGCTGCATGGAAGTCCGTGCCAACCAATGGGAGAAGGAGTGATCTTTCAAACTGGGTTTGCGTCATTCTCCTGGTTGGTCGGGGAGAGTAAAGCACTGATTGGTCGCCGCAGGGAGCGGGGGACCAATCAGAGAAGGAGCACTTGTTCAAACGGGGTTTCGCGCCCTTCCGTCTGATTGGGTGTCGAAACCCCTCTTGTCCCTGGGCGCTGATTGGCGCAAATAGGTTTTGCGCTTTTCAGCAGATTGGTGACATCGGGTTTCGCGCCCTATCTTCTGATTGGGCAGCAAAACCCCTCTCCTCCCTGAGCAACGATTGGTACAGCCAAAGTTTTGCGTCCTTTCTTCGGATTGGGCAGCAAAACTCCTTTCTCCCCCTAACGCTGATTGGCGCGATTTGGTTCACGCCCTTTCGGCTGACTGGTTGTTGCTGGTTTAGGCGCGAAGTTTGAATTCGCTAGACTAAACCAAGCAACACTATGGAACTAATTTCGGGGATGTACAAAGCCTTGAGCCCCAGAACTTCAACGCTGATATCTCTGGCACTGTACATCCGATCAACCCGCTTTTTGAGGGGGACCCGGGGCTATTCATCCGCATAAAGTGTAACCCTGTACCCCCTTCCCGTCCCGGGGAGCCGAGTCCCAAAGTTCACCCCCCTGTATGTAATGTGTACTCATGCTTGTCCCTGTGTCCTGTCAGTATCTCCCAGAGCAGGAGATGCTTATCTGTTCCCCAGCCCCCTCCTGCATGAGATTGGTGCTGTGTTGGATGGAGACCCCCTGCGGGTCTGTGCATAAAAAGCTGTGTGCCCAAATAAACATTGTCAAAGTTGTACCCTGGAACTGTGTCCCGTCCAGTTACTGGGGAAATGGGTCTGACCTATCATTACCAAAGGGGATAACCAGCCAGGTTACCCAGGTCCCGCTACAGAAAGTCCCTTTAAAATTTAGCCCTGGCAAAAATCTATTCACCCCATGGACCCTCCAGGACTTGCAGTGGTGAGTAACTTTAGGTCTGTCTGGTAGCATGGGGATTGAATGTCTGGCCTTGATACAATCACTAGAATTCTGCCTTTCAATATTGCTGTGAGTGCACACTCTGCTCTATTGTCTACATTCACTCCTTCCTTGAAACACCATTACAGGCTACTACTCTGGCCTCGTCTCTCTACGACATTCAGTCCTCGCTCCGCACCCCTGGGGCACTCCGTAAAAGGCTAGCAGTAAGAACAGTCTGGGAAATGTTATACACACAGGCCACTAAGGGAGGCTCTGAGACATACAGAGCAGGTGAGCAGCCTGTCAGGAACAGAGTAATTGTCTCCACAGAAGCTGCCAGAAAATATTCTACTGGTTAAATGGATTCACACAATGAAGACTTCTGGGAATGGAAACCACGGGTGGGGTAGGGCTAAGTCAGTCTATTATTACTGAATAACTGACACTGTAATATACAATCTAGTTTATAATCAATCATCGGGATATATACAGAGAGGATTCCAGTCTAGATACGGGATATGTACAGAGAAGATTCCAGTCTAGATACGGGATTTATACACAGAAGATTCCAGTCTAGATACGGGATATATACACAGAAGATTCCAGTCTAGATACGGGATATATACACAGAGGATTCCAGTCTAGATACGGGATATATACAGAGAGGATTCCAGTCTAGATACAGGATATGTACAGAGAGAATTCCAGTCTAGATACAGGATATATACAAAGAGGATTCCAGTCTAGATACGGGATATATACAGAGAGAATTCCAGTCTAGATACGGGATATATACAGAGAGGATTCCAGTCTAGATACGGGATATATACAGAGAGGATTCCAGTCTAGATACAGGATATGTACAGAGAGAATTCCAGTCTAGATACAGGATACATACAGAGAGAATTCCAGTCTAGATACAGGATATATACAGAGAAGATTCCAGATACGGGATATATACAGAGAGGATTCCAGTCTAGATGCGGGATATATACAGAGAGGATTCCAGTCTAGATACAGGATATATACAGAGAGGATTCCAGTCTAACTACAGGATATATACAGAGAAGATTCCAGATACGGGATATATACAGAGAGGATTCCAGTCCAGATACGGGATATATACAGAGAGGATTCCAGTCCAGATACAGGATATATACAGAGAGGAGTCCAGTCTAGATACGGGATATATACAGAGAAGATTTCAGACTAGATAAAGGATTTATACAGAGAGGATTCCAGTCTAGATACGGGATATATACAGAGAGGATTCCAGTCTAGATACGGGATATATACAGAGAGGATTCCAGTCTAGATGCGGGATATATACAGAGAGGATTCCAGTCTAGATGCGGGATATATACAGAGAGGATTCCAGTCTAGATGCGGGATATATATAGAGAAGATTTCAGTCTAGATACGGGATATATACAGAGAGGATTCCAGTCTAGATACAGGATATTTACAGAGAGGATTTCAGTCTAGATAGAGGATATTTACAGAGAGGATTCCAGTCTAGATACAGGCTCTATACAGAGAGGATTCCAGTCTAGATGCGGGATATATACAGAGAGGATTCCAGTCTAGATACAGGCTATATACAGAGAGGATTCCAGTCTAGATACAGGCTATATACAGAGAGGATTCCAGTCTAGATACAGGCTCTATACAGAGAGGATTCCAGTCTAGATACAGGCTATATACAGAGAGGATTCCAGTCTAGATGCGGGATATATACAGAGAGGATTCCAGTCTAGATGCGGGATATATACAGAGAGGATTCCAGTCTAGATACAGGCTATATACAGAGAGGATTCCAGTCTAGATGCGGGATATATACAGAGAGGATTCCAGTCTAGATACAGGCTATATACAGAGAGGATTCCAGTCTAGATACAGGCTATATACAGAGAGGATTCCAGTCTAGATACAGGCTATATACAGAGAGGATTCCAGTCTAGATACAGGCTATATACAGAGAGGATTCCAGTCTAGATGCGGGATATATACAGAGAGGATTCCAGTCTAGATGCGGGATATATATAGAGAAGATTTCAGTCTAGATACAGGATATATACAGAGAGGATTCCAGTCTAGATACAGGCTATATACAGAGAGGATTCCAGTCTAGATACAGGATATATACAGAGAGGATTCCAGTCTATGTTACGGAACGCAGTATATTAGTCCACGATATCCGTTGGTATCCTCAGGAAATCCACAGTCACGACAGAAAGCACGGCAATATTCCCCATCCTCCCAATAACCGGACGAAACACAGTTTGGGAGTCAACTGAACTCGGTTTATTCACAGGCAGTATATTTATACAGTTCCCCGTGCAAGGGGTTTCCAGACAGTAATTCCAGGGGATTTCTCCCACCATGCATCGTGACTTTCCCAACAGGCCTTGCTGCACGAGGGAGATACTCTCACTAAAATGGACGACTAAGTGGATTATCTCCTCGTGCAGCGAAACCGACAATTTACATTAAAATACAGAAATCACACATTATTCGGTACTTTGCAATAGTTGAACGTTCGGTTGATAGCTGGGGTCGGAGCGCACACTTTGGGAGAATACCGCTCCGATCCCAGCTGAATTGACCGAACGCCGCACATAATACAACAAAACATTAAAGTGAGTTTAAAAGCACCGAATAAATACGGGACATACAATGGACCGAACGCGGGACTCCCGAACGTGCTGGAAGTCCAGCGGCGTTCAGATCATCGAGTAGCCGTTTCCAGTTCCAGGCTCTCGACGACCGAACACCGCGGCAGGGACAAAGGATCCAAGATGGCCGACCGCCGCATGGTCGATAGTGGATCGACGGCCACCTCGGAGAGCCCTTAATCACCGATTGCAACAAGGTTGCAATCGGTGAATTGGTACCACACGACTTGGGAATGTGTGGTCGACCTGGGGAGCCCGGATTCGTACGGCGAACGGCCAGGATAGCCGTGTTTCGTCGTATGACTGCTTGGTGCGCTGGCCGCATACGGCGGCCAGCCTGCGAACGGCCACCACACGGTACATACACAGGTTAAAATACACAGTACATATCCAGCCTACGGACAACCTTTAATAACTACAGTCCAGAAGTGGCTAGTTTTGCCACAGTCTAGATGCGGGATATATACAGAGAGGATTCCAGTCTAGATACAGGATATATACAGAGAGGATTCCAGTCTAGATACGGGATATATACAGAGAGGATTCCAGTCTAGATACAGGCTATATACAGAGAGGATTCCAGTCTAGATACAGGCTATATACAGAGAGGATTCCAGTCTAGATACAGGATATATACAGAGAGGATTCCAGTCTAGATACGGGATATATACAGAGAGGATTCCAGTCTAGATGCGGGATATATACAGAGAGGATTCCAGTCTAGATACAGGCTATATACAGAGAGGATTCCAGTCTAGATACAGGCTATATACAGAGAGGATTCCAGTCTAGATACAGGATATATACAGAGAGGATTCCAGTCTAGATACGGGATATATACAGAGAGGATTCCAGTCTAGATGCGGGATATATACAGAGAGGATTCCAGTCTAGATACAGGCTATATACAGAGAGGATTCCAGTCTAGATACAGGATATATACAGAGAAGATTCCAGTCTAGATACAGGCTATATACAGAGAGGATTCCAGTCTAGATACGGGATATATACAGAGAGGATTCCAGTCCAGATACGGGATATATACAGAGAGGATTCCAGTCCAGATACGGGATATATACAGAGAGGATTCCAGTCTAGATACAGGATATATACAGAGAGGATTCCAGTCTAGATACAGGATATATACAGAGAGAATTCCTGTCTAGATACGGGATATATACAGAGAGGATTCCAGTCTAGATACGGGATATATACAGAGAGGATTCCAGTCTAGATACAGGATATATACAGAGAGGATTCCAGTCTAGATACAGGATATATACACAGAGGATACCAGTCTAGATACAGGATATTTACAGAGAGGATTCCAGTCTAGATATGGGATATATACAGAGAGAATTCCAGTCTAGATACGGGATATATACAGAGAGGATTTCAGTCTAGATACAGGATATATACAGAGAGGATTCCAGTCTAGATACAGGCTATATACAGAGAGGATTCCAGTCTAGATATGGGATATATACAGAGAGGATTCCAGTCTAGATACAGGATATATACAGAGAGGATTCCAGTCTAGATACAGGCTATATACAGAGAGGATTTCAGTCTAGATATGGGATATATACAGAGAGAATTCCAGTCTAGATACGGGATATATACAGAGAGGATTTCAGTCTAGATATGGGATATATACAGAGAGGATTCCAGTCTAGATACAGGATATTTACAGAGAGGATTCCAGTCTAGATACGGGATTTATACAGAGAGGATTCCAGTCTAGATACAGGATATATACAGAGAGGATTTCAGTCTAGATACGGGATATATACAGAGAGAATTCCAGTCTAGTTACAGGATATATACAGAGAAGATTCCAGATACAGGATATATACAGAGAGGATTCCAGTCTAGATGCGGGATATATACAGAGAGGATTCCAGTCTAGATACAGGATATTTACAGAGAGGATTTCAGTCTAGATACAGGATATTTACAGAGAGGATTCCAGTCTAGATACAGGCTCTATACAGAGAGGATTCCAGTCTAGATGCGGGATATATACAGAGAGGATTCCAGTCTAGATGCGGGATATATACAGAGAGGATTCCAGTCTAGATACAGGCTATATACAGAGAGGATTCCAGTCTAGATACAGGCTATATACAGAGAGGATTCCAGTCTAGATACAGGCTCTATACAGAGAGGATTCCAGTCTAGATACAGGCTATATACAGAGAGGATTCCAGTCTAGATACGGGATATATACAGAGAGGATTCCAGTCTAGATGCGGGATATATATAGAGAAGATTTCAGTCTAGATACGGGATATATACAGAGAGGATTCCAGTCTAGATACAGGCTCTATACAGAGAAAGTTTCCGTGGGGATAAAGGCAGGAATTCACCATAACAGCCCAAGCAGAATGATCGGACGATTGCGGACGGACACAGTATGGAGTGAGAAGTAACAATGCCAGTCTACTTACACACCAAGCTGCTGGCGTATAATCTGTGCAATAATGATAGGTTTGGAAGTGACGTGTGTGTTTAATGAGCTTGGCATGTAAGGTTAGAAACAAGGGCAGCCCAGGGTGTTGGGTAACACACGGAAAACAGAGTAATTATAAGGTATCAATAATAAATAAAGTACAAGTCACACTCCTCTAAAGCCTTCAACTGCAAAAAGAGCACGCAACGACAAAGCAGCCAGGCATGAATGGGGAAACCAAGCTGTATCCAGTGTTATTACAGAATTAGCATTTGGGGAATTGGCTCTACATACTGTATGATAACATAACATTATTTATTTATTGCCATTTATAAAGCGCCAACAGGTTCCGTAGAACTTTACAATATTATGAGAGGGGGGATTTTAACTATAAATATTACAAGAAAACTTACAGGAACGATAGGTTGAAGAGGACCCTGCTCAAATGAGGTTACAGTCTATAGGACATGTTTATTATACATGAACTGACTACATACTGTATGATAATAGAGCATGTTTATTAGGGATCGACCGATTATCGGTTTTACCGATATAATCGGCCGATATTCGGTATTTTCGGCAATATCGGTATCGGCCAATATAGATACCGATATTGCCGATAATACCTCCTAGGACCACCAAGCTCATTACAAGCCCGGCGGTCCTGGGGGAGCGGGCAGCAAGCGTTTACTCACTCCTCCAGCTCCCCAGTGTAACTCTCGCGAGACCCGTGGCCGTCAGCGCGTTGCCATGGGTTACCATGGCAACGCTGGCCGCGAGAGTTACACTGGCCGCGAGAGTTACACTGGGGAGCTGGAGGAGCTGCTGGGAGGTGAGTAAACGCTTGCTGCATGCCCCCCCACAGCTCAGCCAATGCCACTGGACCACCAGGGACTGCTATATCCCCCCTCCCTGGCTAGATAACAAGCAGGGAAAAATAATAATATATAAATATAAAAAAAATAATATTTAATATAAAAATAAAAAATAAAATTTAATAAAAAATGCCCCCTCACACACACACACTCCATTATATACACATACACTACACAAACACACTGTGTATATAATGCAGTGTGTGTATATAATTCAGTGTGTTTGTATAGTGTGTGTGTATAATGCAGTGTGTGTATATAATTCAGTGTGTTTGTATAGTGTGTGTATATAATGCAGTGTGTGTATATAATGCAGTGTGTGTATATAATGCAGTGTGTATATAATTCAGTGTGTTTGTATAGTGTTTGTATATAATGCAGTGTGTATATACCGTATTTATTCGAGTATAACGCGCACCCCTAATTTTCGATTAAAAATCGGTATAACATTTTGTACCGATTTTTCATCTAAAATAGGGTTATACTCGAATAAATATTAGCCCAGCAGAAGAGGGAGGGGGTGCTCCGATAATACTTACCAGGACCGCCGGGCAGCAAGCGTTTACTCACCTCCCTGCAGCTCCTCCAGCTCCCCAGTGTAAATCTCACGAGACCCGCGGCCGTCAGAGCTGGCCGCGGGTCTCGTGAGATTTACACTGGGGAGGTGGAGGAGCTGCAGGGAGGTGAGTAAACGCTTGCTGCCCGCCACCCCAGGACCGTCGGGCTTGTAATGAGCCCGGCGGTCCTGGGAGGTATTATCGAAGCACCCACTCCCCACTCTTATTCGAGTATAACGCGCACCCCTAATTTTAGATTAAAAATCGGTACAAAATGTTGCGCGTTATACTCGAATAAATACGGTAATTCAGTGTGTTTGTATAGTGTGTGTATATAATTCAGTGTGTTTGTATAGTGTGTGTATATAATGCTGTGTGTATATAATCAGTGTGTTTGTATAGTGTGTGTATATAATGCAGTGTGTGTATATACTTCAGTGTGTTTGTATAGTGTGTGTATACAATGCAGTGTGTGTATATAATGCTGTGTGTATATAATTCAGTGTGTTTGTATAGTGTGCGTATATAATTCAGTGTGTGTATATAATGCAGTGTATGTATATAATTCAGTGTGTTTGTATAGTGTGTGTATATAATGCACACTATACAAACACACTGAATTATATACACACTGAATTATATACACACACACACTACACAAACACACTGCATTATATACACACTACACAAACACACACACACACACACACTGCATTCACTTTACGCACACTACCCACACACTACACAAACACTCTGCTTTCATTATATACACACTAGACAAATACACTCTGCTTTCATTATATACACACTAGACAAATACACACTGCATCCACTACACACACTAGACAAATACACACTGCATACACTACACAAACACACACTGCATCCACAACACAACACACACACTACACAAACACACACTGCATCCACAACACACACTGCATCCACAACACACACTGCATCCACAACACACACACACACTACACAAACACACACTGCATCCACAACACACACACACACACTACACAAACACATACTGCATCCACAACACACACTGCATCCACAACACACACTGCATCCACAACACACACACACACTCCCCTGTCTAAACACACTGCATCCACTACACTTGGCATGTATATTTTGTGAATTTACCTTTAGAAATAGTTTTTATTTTCCAAAATGGTAAATGTACAGAATATCGGCAAATTATATCAGCTATCGGCCTGAAAGTTCACAGAATATCGGTATCGGTATCGGCTCTAAAAAAATCAATATCGGTCGATCCCTAATGTTTATTATATTGAAACTGGCTCTATATACTGTATGATAATATATGTTTATTATACGGGAACTGGCTCATGTATGGAAACCCAGGACATATTTGAAAACTAGAGAAATCTCAATGCATCTTTCCTGGTAAAATATTTTATAAATAAAATAAATTTATAAATAAATATGGGAACTGGCTCAATACTGTACGATAATATGACGTGTTTATTATATGGGAACTGGCTCTACATTCTGCATAATAATATAACATGCTAATTATATGGGAATGTCAAACTCGCGGCCCACAACGAATATTTATGTGGCCCGCGGCGAGGGAGCGCTGAGTGTAAGCTCTCCCTGCTCAGCTCCCCGCAATGATGCAGAGAGCCGGAATATAACGTCACTCTGGCTCCCGGCATCACTACAGCGCGCAAGGGAGCTCACTGCCTATCCGCCCCCCTGCCTGCCTGCCCAGCAGCCCCACTAGATTCCAGGTAAGAAACCAACCCAGTCTGTGTGAATGGCTGTGTGTGTGCGTGGCTGGCTGGCTGTGTGCGTGCGTTGCTGGCTGGTTTGCTGCGTGCGTGGCTGGCTGCCTTTGTGCGTGGCTGGCTGCGTGCGTTTGGCTGTCAGCGTCCGTGCGTTTGGCTGTCAGTGAGTCTGTGAGGGAGCCTGTGTGTCTGTCAGTGTATGTGTTTGTCGGAGTGATTCTGTGCGTCTGTCAGGGAGTGAGTCAAGGAGTAACAGGAGGATCTGCTTTTTTAAGGTGCGGATAGGGCCATTGGGGTTATGCCAGAGGCCGGACTCCGGAAACTGCGTATTGGCTGTTTGTTTTTTAAACGGGGCAGGGGTTTAGTAGACGAGGAGGGGTGGGAAGCTGGGATATAGTAGGGGAGGGGAGAACTGGGATTTAGTAGAAGGGGGGGCTGGAGTTTAGTAGACGAGGGAGGGGCTGGAGTTTAGTAGACGAGGGAGGGGCTCGAGTTTAGTAGACGAGGGAGGGGCTCGAGTTTAGTAGACGAGGGAGGGGCTCGAGTTTAGTAGACGAGGGAGGGGCTCGAGTTTAGTAGACGAGGGAGGGGCTCGAGTTTAGTAGACGGGGGAGGGGCTGGAGTTTAGTAGACGGGGGAGGGGCTGGAGTTTAGTAGACGGGGGAGGGGCTGGAGTTTAGTAGACGGGGGAGGGGCTGGAGTTTAGTAGACGGGGGGTGGGGGGGCTGGAGTTTAGTAGAGGGGGTGAAAATTTATGTTTTTTTTGCGGCCCACATAAATGTAAACTTTGTTTATTTGGCCCTTGCTAGCCTTTGAGTTTGACATGCTTGCTCTACATACTATATGATAATATAACATGTTTATTAAATGGGAACTGGCTCTACATACTGTATGATAATATAACATGTTTATTAAATGGGAACTGGCTCTACATACTGTATGATAATATAACATGTTTATTAAATGGGAACTGGCTCTACATACTGTATGATAATATAACATGTTTATTAAATGGGAACCGGCTCTACATACTGTATGATAATATAACATGTTTATTATATGGGAACCGGCTCTACATACTGTATGATAATATAACATGTTTATTAAATGGGAACTGGCTCTACATACTGTATGATAATATAACATGTTTATTATATGGGCACTCACTCTACATACTAATATAACATGTATATGTGCAAATTCATTCCACAAACTAGTAGAT
Source organism: Pelobates fuscus (assembly GCF_036172605.1). NCBI lineage: Eukaryota > Metazoa > Chordata > Amphibia > Anura > Pelobatidae > Pelobates > Pelobates fuscus. Next base: position 5,728,092 of record NC_086321.1, on the reverse strand, counting down.
AACATAATTTGCTTAATGTCAGCTAATGAGTGCAATGAAGAACTTTTACAGCAAGTGATACATTCAGGCTTACGAGAAACGAACAACACAGACAGATTTCAATAAAGCAATTGTCGGCATGCTCGCTGGGCCGTCACAGCTCCTGGGATCCTGTGTCACTGTCACCTTATCGCCTCAAGGCATGAAACGCACACGAGGCTCGAAGCAAGCAGGGCACATTTTTCAGGGCAAATTTCTACCCCCTGTGAGAAATGTGACTTTATTCACCTTTTTCCAGCTCCGCAGCTGATCATCATAGGAAAGCTTTGGAAGGCAAAATGCCACAGTACACCAATCAGCATCTAGTCATGCATCTCTATGGGGAAAGTTCAACGCCTTCATGCAGAGAGTGGAAATGCTCAACATCAGTGCTGCACATTGTCAAGCACTGACCCAGGAAGCAACTCTAGTGGTCATCTGAGTGACTGCCACTGGAGGTGTCCCTAGGCTGCAATGTAAACATTGCCTTTTCTCAGTAAAGGCAGTGTTTAAATTAAATGCATGCAGAGACAGTCTACAGACACCAGAACAACTACATTAAGCTGTATACTGTACATTAAGCTGTATACTATACATTAAGCTGTATACTATACATTAAGCTGTATACTATACATTAAGCTGTATACTATACATTAAGCTGTATACTATACATTAAGCTGTATACTATACATTAAGCTGTAGTTGTTCTAGTGACCATAGTGTCCCTTTAACTTCAATGACATTTATACGAGCGGCCACTGGAAGAGCTGAACGCAAGGCAAAACCCCTAGTAACACTACACAAGTCAAATCAATACAGCAATCACACAAACAGGAACATAATCCTCCACTTCTCATCTCCGTAATAAGCAATAAACACAGTGTGTAATCAGTTTGTTCTTGATATCTAGAATGCTAGCATTTCATGTATATCATGCTCCAAGTTACGTTTTAAATAACAGGAGTATTTCAATCAAACAAGTTAGCGACTGCCTTCTGTGCAATAACATAACCATGTAGCTCATTCACTGAGAAACAGAAATAAAGCTAGCTTAGTCTGCACACCACAAGTACTTTGCTTCGGCTGCTCTAAGTACCATGGATGCAACTCTAGGATACAAGCGCAGTAATTTATAAAATCTTAGCAGCTGTCCGACAGCCCACCTGGATTGTCAGACAGATAGAACACCAGGTTCAGAGCCTACCCGTGTCCATTTCATCTCAGCCATGCATCAACGTGCACACGCAATATCCCCTGCCTATAATAAAGGGGCCATGAAAGCGTGTAGCCCTGTTCTGTGTACTGCATCGTCTCTTCCTCTGAGGAGGTACTAACTGCCCACCAAAATCGCATTGCAACTATCAAAATCACAAGGCTTTCAACTAGGAAGTATTTCTCTGTCCATCTCCACTTGGCAGCCTCTCACCAAAAGCATACCAGGAGTTTACTACAGTAGACTTTTTCACTACTGCAATGGCTTTGGTGAGATCCTTCCATTATTATGTGTACACATGAATTGAATCAAGCATTATAGCTGGTTATAACTGTGAATGCTGCTAAATAAAAATTTTATCTTTTGTGCGTTTTTTCCATTTCTTTCACAATGTTACATTATTTTGAGCTCAAGACTGACAGAAATTGGCAAAAATATCTCTGATATCAGTTATGTCAAAGTCTCCGTAGCAGAATAGACCTACCCTTATTATGACAAACCAATTGAAATGTTTTTCGCTGAATGTTAATGGGTTGAATAGCCCGCTTAAACGAAGTCTGGCTATTCAGGAGATCTACAAATCAAAAGCTGCAATAATATGTCTGCAGGAAACCCACCTATTTTTTAAAATCTGCCCAATACCCACAAATATTCCATGCCCTATCTCCGCATGAATCTAAAGGGGTATGCATATTGTTTTATCAGGATAAGGTTTACAGAGATGACCAGGGAAGATTACGGATGTTGTAGGTTCGGTGAATGGCATACAAATCACTGTTGTATCAGTATATGCTCCTAATGAATCCCAAGTCCATTTTCTGACTAGGATGTTTTGTAAAGTTGCTAAATTGCGGCAAGGCCACATTATCATTTGCAGAGATTTTAATAGCACTTTAGATCCTGAATTAGATGTTCAAATGGCTCAGGTTAAACGCCTGCTTTCTCAGACTATTTCCCTCAGCAACAAAGTTTCTAACCTCCTATATACACGACTTATATGATACATGGCGTAACTTGTTCCCATCTGGTAGAAACTACTTATTTTTCCCACGTGCACCATACCTATTTGCATATCGATATGTGTCTAGTAGACAATCAGACTTTACAAAACGTTTCCGATGTACATATAGGAAGTATAATATGGTCCGACCATGCTCCGGTTATTACCACATTTAGGACTCTATACCCTACGAGAGGTAGGAGTGTATGCCAATTAGATGAAACATTAATAGAGGAGACTAACCAAATAACTACACTTGGTAAAGCAATTCAAACATTCTATGACGATCACTCTCAGGATACATCCTATGTAACCACACAATGGCTGGCCCCTAAGGCTGTACTGCGGGGTCTTCTTATATAGGCGGGATCAATACGCAAACAAAAAAATTATAGGGAAAAGCAGTGATTATTAGAGGATCTTGATGCAATAGAAGCAAAAAATAAATTAAATCCATCCAAAAAACTAACCATACAAATTAATAAGATTAAAGCAGATCTGCAGGCAGCAACTTTAACTGTAATCAAGAGACAAATGAGAAAGCTTACACAAACTTACTACATGCAAAAAAACGAAGCTAGTAGACAGCTTGCCAGGATATTAAAAAACAGATTTTTACAATCCAAACCACCATACATGATGTCTCGTAACAACACTAAATTATTTAATCTGCAAGATATAGTGGAGGAACTTGCCACTTATTATAACACTCTTTATAACCTTAAACTAGCCAAAGATATACACATGCCCACCCTGAACGAAATTCAGGCTTTCCTAGCACATGTCAATTTATCTACGTTGACAAGTCAAGAAGGTCAAACTTTACTAGAACCATTTACAGAAGAAGTACGAAAGAGAATTAGCACGATCACCAAACACAAAGCACCAGGTCCGGATGGTTTTTCCAAATTTCTTTTATTTTTGCTTCTCAGCTCATACCACATCTAACTAAGCTTTTTAATTACTTTAAAGACTCAGGGACCATCACAGCTGAAATGTTACTAGCCCATGTTATTACACTGCCGAAACCTGATAAGCCTCCTATGGAATGTGCCAATTTGAGACCCTTTTAAATGCTGATAAAAATGTATGCTAAATTAATTGCCTTGCGCCTAATCACGATGGATTCCCTGTGCTGATTAGGATGGATTCCCCGGAACAAGCAGGATTTTTGTCCCATCAAGACAACCTGGAGACAATACTCGTCACTTTTTGAATTTAATTAACTGGGCTCAAACTAGTGAACAGCAGGGCTTATTATTAGCCTTAGATGCCGAGAAGGCATTTGATCGATTGAACTGGTTATACATGCGAGAGGTATTAGTGAATATGGGTTTTCCCCTCCCCTTTTTGGAAAGTAGCCTAGCCTTATATTCACATCCCTCAGCGAAAGTATTCAAATCAGGTTTTCTGTCAAGCCCCATTGATCTTTATTTTATGCCTGGAACCCCTAATACAACATATTAAAAAACACAATACAATACGCTTAACGCTTGTTGTGTTCAGTTGTGTTCCTTCGTACTTGACCTTGGCTTTGTTTCTGACTACGTTATCTCTTTATCCTAATCTGTTCTGTTTGCCGGCTTGCTGTTTACTGTGTACCAGACCCCGGCTGTCTCTTTGTGCCCTTGACCTCGGATCGCTCCTGACTCTGTACTCCTCTCATATACGTCGAGTCCGGCCATTCTAAGGTCCGGTAAACATATCTCCCCTCTGTGTTGTCTTCTGTTGAGTTGAATCCTGCGTGTTGGGGTATATTTTCGTTACAGGTATACACTTCAAGCCAGAAGATTATTAAAACCGATAACAGAACTACTCAGACAGCGTAACATCAGGTATAGATGGGGATTCCCCTTTGCTCTAATAGTGGCTCACAAAGGCAACGTCCTAACTATTTCCTCACATTTGGACATCCCTCCATTTTTAAGAGCCCTGGACCTACCAGACACACAAACCATAGATTGGAATATGCCCATGGCTAATCAAGCAAACATCCCCCTCCCCCAAAGGCAGTGAGGATATACCCCAATGAAGAAAAAAAAGAACGGACCAAAGACTTTTTTCACCTGACAGACGACAGGCGCCAGGGGCAGGAGGAATATATTGCTAATTTATTCCAATGGGACAACACCACCCGACTTGGAAGCCGGAGTCTTGGAGGCAGCCACTCCCTCACCAGACCCAACTTCTGGAACACCGGGACTCAAAAATACTTCCCGAAGAGGACTTCTTAAACCGCTACGGGACATAGTTGTAAATTAATGGCTGGGAAGCTGCCGGATAGTACCATGGAAGACACATACAGCTGATCTCATACGAGACTGTTCCCATACCATCCAGAAAGAACAGCACTACATAGAGACTGTTATACTGTCAGGCCGTATAACAGTTTTACGGTTGACATTATTATTAATGCCTTCCATAACCCCCCCCCTATCCCACCTCCCAATTGTTAACTATCCCTGAACTCTCTCCCCTCCCACCCACCTCTTCTCCCCCTACACCCCAGAAACCTACACGAAGGGTTGGGTACGCAATGCGACAAGGCCACCAACTGATGGTATATATTATAAGATAACCCTACTTGAAAATCATATAATCCTACTAGTCTCCCAAATACACCACAAAATTGTAATGGATTCTACGTATTTGGGTCCTAAACTTGACCACTACACGACAAGGAAAGCGGTTCCTCTCCAGCACAGAGAGAGAACCTGCACAAGTTGTTTTTTTTAGAGAGTAGCAAGCTACTCGGTAGTCATACAATTTGACCATTATTGTAAGGGAAATACATCCTCCACGAGACAGCAAACCTTCCCATTTAATAAGTTTAAATATAAGTATCAGTTTATGTTAATACAATCTGCGCTACACTGTGATCTATAGGTGATACTCACAAGTTGAAAAAAAAAACCCCAAAAAACAGTTATACCTCCATACAGGTTCTCATTTCTATTAAGAAACAGTTCGTAGAGCCCCCCTCAGGACCTAGGTTGCAGGACTAGGGGTGACGGACCGGTAGCGACAGCTGCAATATTTGACAGTCACTATATAGGAATCAAACGACAAAACTCAAAACCTTATATTAGACGTACTAAAACAGGCCATACTTACAGATTAGCGGGATAACATAACTACAGACTCCACACCATGACAGCCATCCGCTTCTACACAAAAAATTCATGGACCCAATACGCCAGAAAAAAGATCAATAGCTCTGGCGGACTTCCATAGACAAAAAGCAGAAATAGTGTTTATTCAGGAAACACACGTTCGGAAACCCCCCCCCCCCCCCCTTGCGAAATCAGAGATACCCCATTGGCTATTTTAGCCACTACAGTGGAGCAAAAGTGAGGGGAGTAGTAATTCTGTTAAGCCACAGGATCCCATTTCACTTCATAGATCAGCAATAGAACGATGCTGGCAGATTCCTATTCTTAAAGAGGAAAATAGGGAACACAACAGTCACGAAGGCAAACCTATATCTCCCTAACAAAAAACAAACACTACAGAAAATCCTCCATAAACTATCCCTGTTTCAGGAAGGTATACTAATTATTGGTGGAGACATGAATATAACGATAGACAGCGAACTAGACACTTCCTCTACACATAGTGACTATTTAAACCCAGCACGCACTAGACTTCGTAACATTCTATATGAAGCCAGACTGTACGACAGCTGGAGAACCCTCCATCCAACTAGAAAGGATTATTCCTTCTACTCACCTCCGACAGGCTGCTACACACTGATTGATATGATATTCCTACCACACAAACATCTACCCCTGATAAAAAAAAGCCTTCTATGGCCAGATTTTGTGGTCAGACCACGCACCCCTCTCACTAGACCTACTGATCCCCACTCTACCCACAACAAGCCCTCAATGGAAATATAATGACATATTACTTAATAATCCATAAGTCATATCCAAAGTACAGGAACACCTTGAACTATACTTTAAAGAGAATAACCAACAGGATATGGCCCCTGCAGTCATGTGGGCGGCCCAGACATGTGTACTGAGGGGAGAACTGATCAAAATAGCCACTAACCAGAAATGCCAAAGAGAGTATAGAGTGAAGACACTAACAAGGGAGATTAAAGAATTAGAAGAACACCACACCAGAGACCACCCAATAACTACCTATAAAGCACTGCAAATGAAACGTACAGAACTAACTTCCACACTACACCACCAGGCCAAACAGAAACTCAGGCAAACCAAACATAATTACTATACGCAAGGCGGAAAAAGCGGCAAGCTACTGGCTCAGGCCCTGAGACAGGCCAGACCATCGACCTTTGTATCTCAAATCCAGCTACAAAACGGGTCATTGACCCAGATGATGCCTGATATCTTAAAAGCCTTTACAAACTACTATACAGATCTATATAATCTTAGGGATTCTCCCCCAGACCCCAAAGTCATACAGGAATTTCTTAAGGAGAGGATAAAATGGACCATACCACTTAACAAAATGCAATATTTAGAGGACCCGGTCTCGTCAGCAGAATTCCACCAAGCAGTCAAACAACTACCATTAAGGAAAAGCCATTAAAGAAAGAGCCCGGACGGTTTCACGGGGGAAATACTATTAAAATTAACAACGGGACGAGACAAGGCTGCCGCCTTTCACCTCTAATATTTATTCTGATACTAGAACCATTCCTGCAGGGAATCAGAGACAACCCACTCATTCAAGGATTCACTATACACAGAACGAACTACAAGATCTCGGCATTTGCCGATGATCTCTTATTCTAGGTAGCTAACCCACTACAGTCTCTACCTCACATTCTTAGGGAAATGGAGGAATACGGCAAGATCTCAAATGTTAAGGCAAACTTTAACAAGTGTGAAATCCTACCACTTCAGGTTACACCAGATCTAGAGACCTAAATCAGGAAATCATTCCCCTTTAGCTGGTCGGGAAATTCCATTAAATACCTAGGGATACACCTAACCCACAAACTGTTCGATATTAACTTCCCATCACTCTTGAAAACAATATCCACAGATCTGGTGAAGTGGCATAGACCAGGGTTTTGTAGAGTAAACATAATAAAAATGAATGTGCTCCCACGCCTCCTCTACCCACTGCAAACCCTACCGATAGAGATACCAAAGTCGTTTTTTGTTACCCTGAGAACAATTATCACAATATTCATATGGTCACACACACACACACACACACACATCCCAGAATGAACTACTCTCTCTTGACGACCGCACGCGAGGAAGGAAGGAGTGGGACTCCCAGACATAGAAACATACCATAGAGCTGTACATTTAACCAGAATCTATGACTGGACTAAACCTCCCCCATTCCAACAATAGAGGGTGATAGAGGACTCTTTTTTAAAGGCCCCCATACAGTCAGTACCGTGGCACAAGTCAGCCCACACATTCTTACGCCACACTAAACATCCGATAACAAGGACCACACTCAAAGTATGGCAAACATTACAAAGTAGCAAGGACATATCAAGATACCCATCGCCATTATATTCCATCACATACAACCCCCTCTTTGAACCAGGTGAGAAAGGCAAACTATTAGATCCTGCCCAGGGAAAATCTCAGATCCAACTTAGGGAGATACTACAAGATGACCACTTAGCTCCACTACAAGTACTAGCAGCAACACAAAACCCCTCCATCTTGCAACAGATGCAATATGCTCAACTATCCCAATTTATGCAGAGTACGAATCTCCTTCCGAAAGGAGCAAGAGACCTCATGAACTTTGAAATACTCACACATATACAAGCCACACTCTCTCAGTGACGTGCAAGTCACTGCTCAAAACCAAAGAAAAACCTACATCCCACTATGTAGGGAAATGGGGTAATGAAATGAAACTTAACCTATCCGCAGACCAGTGGAAACAAATATACTTGAGAGCCCACAAAACATCAGTAAATGTGACCATACAAGAAGGGAACTACAAAAGGCTCTCCAGATGGCACTACACTCCCGACAAGTTACATAACACGTACAAGACTACACAACATACATGCTGGAGATGCTCCCAAACGAATGCCCACCACACGCATAGATGGTGGGAATGCACGCACATACAAACATACTGGAAACGTTTACGAATGTTAATCAAAAGTGCCACAGGGGTATTAGTGCCACACACACACCTGAACACATACTATTCCTCCTCCCACCCCAGGGAATACAGAAACAAACACTAGCTCTTATTACACAATTACTCACGGCAGCCAACCTGCTAATACCAAAACTATGAAAACAACCACAATCCCCATCTATAAAAGAATGGATAAATAAAGAAGAGGGTATAAAGCAAATAGAGGAGATAACTTTTGCATACAAAAATAAATACCTGACCTTTCATATCATTTGGGATCCCTTGACCAGGAAAAAAAAGGACTATAAGAGATTAAACTTCCCCTAGCTTCTCCCTGTTAACCAACTCCAAATGGGAAAACTTGTTCACACGTAAGATAGTACAGCCTCTCTTTTTTTTTTCTTCTTCTATCCAAAAAGTAGTCAATGGTTATGTCAAATTGTAATCTAAAGATTAAATGTTACCACATTATTGAACAAAATATTGTGATTGCCGGGCTGCGACCCCGGGTCTAGAACCAGAATCTAGAATCTAGAACCTGATATTTGTAAAATGTATAATGTACCTAAATGTTACTGGTCACCAGATTGTACTGTTGCAAACAAAAACTGTGCTTGATTACTCATGTACCCATATGTTCAAATGTTAATACTGCGTTAGAGGAATGCCCTCGGGGTACCACACAAACGATTGTCATAAACTCATGCACAACAAAAATAAAAATATAAAAAAATTAATATTATGAATGTAACATCACTTACAATGCAGGATAATGCATATATACCACCCTTTGTGCTTAAATGCAAGAGGAAACTTCCGAACCTAAAGCCTTATCCTTGGGCTATAACACTCTTATGACAGTGAATGACAATGATAAAATTGTCACGTATTCAACCGCTTATAAAAATGTGGTTAATGACATTTAGTGTCCACAAGGGAAAAGTTGTGCCGAGGAGCAACCTAATCCACAGAAGGGTTAATGCTGAGCAGCAATTATGCAAATGGGAACCTGGTAACTGACTTTGGGGGTCAAAGGCCGGTTACAGCCTATTAGATCTAGAGGAGGGGTATTTAGGCCCAGTTCTCATCCTGCTCAACGCCCTGTCATGGTTTCCCTTGTGGTTGTCCGAGAGCGCGTTATTTATTCTGGTAATTCTGGATATTTGACTTTGGCATTGTTTTTTACTTCCCTGTTTTCTGGCATCCCTGACTCCTGGCTTTTCCTTATTGTTGTGTCTCTTTCTGTGTCCCTTAACCTCGGCTATTCCTGACTATTCTTTGGTACGATAGTCCGGCCATTCTAAGGTCCGGTATACGTTACCTATCAGTCCTCTGTGTTACACAATTCTACGTGCTGGATCATACTGTAATCCTGACAAAAATACCCTATATGCAACATTGGGACAGTGACTTGGGTAAACAACTCCTACCTACAGCTTGGTTCAAGGCATTAAGGATCACCTAACGGGCATCCAATAGCCTAGCACATTGGGAGGCGTACTGTAAATTAATTATGAGATGGTACATGGTACCTGCGAGATTAGCTCGCATATATCCTGGCATACCTGCTGTTTGCTGGAGATGCCAGGGACAAGAAGGTACACTTCTACATATTTTATGGGAATTACCTAAAATGATTCCACTATGGAATGCTTAAGAAAAAAATGTTAAGGTGTGGCGAAACCAGCTTCGCCACTGTGAACTGGAGAGGCCTGGCTGCTGGCCTCCTGCCCGCTGACTATGGCCCCTGGACGTGTTGCACTTTAGAAACTATATTTGGGCAGGTAATAATTTGTATTGCTGCTGCTGGCCCTTTAAAAGCAGCGATGGACATATTGGAACTTTTGGGACTACTGTACCTTTAAGACTGTGGAGCGTAGTACAGTAATCCTGCCTTTAATACTTTAATGTCATGTATGTATTTTTGTATGCAGTTAACCTGGGTTATATACAAGTACAGCATTCATCTGATTGTTCGGTAGAATCACTCCATTCATTGTAGGGAGGAAACTACCGAACAACCAGACCACCCAGGACTAAGTGTGCCTCCAATTACCGTTTGCAACAATGTTGCAAACAGGTAATTGGCAATCCATGTAATGTATTATGTGTCCTCTGGGTGGCCGCCATTCGGGAAACAACCACGTGGCGGAGGCCATCTTTAACTGCCGAACAGCGGTGTTTTGCCGTCGAGTGTCTGGAACTGAAATCGGACACTCGACTAGGCAAACACCGCTGAGACCTCCAGACTTCCAGGAATTCGTATAGAAACTACCGAATGACCCGTCGTTCGGTAGAAAGAAACATACGAACTAGGGGATTCATGCGAATCCCCCTTAGTCTCTATAACCCAAGTAATTCGTCTGGTTCATTCACTTGTTTGTGACCGACCGCAGGGCCAAAATGCATGGAACTGTTTTCGGATACTTTACCCATGCGGTCGGTCAAATCTTTGGAACCTCATATCTCCTGAACCATTCATCCGAATGACCTGATTCTTGGATATGTTGTCCCCCTGAATAAGGGCTATCAGGGGATATCTGTTTTGGAGGTGTAGCCTATGTATTTGGGGTACATCCAGGAATTGGGGAAAAAGGTGTACGGTATAATTGTGTTAAGTGTTAATCTAAGGGGAGGAAATGTGTGGGAGGTACATCCATGTGATTGGTTAATTTCATCCTCCCCCTGGGAGTGTCCTGTATGTACTTGTTTGTAATAAAAGCCAGACTGGGTGTCCCAGTCCAGAAGTCTTGCTTAACCCTCAAAGCGATGTGTCGTCTCGGTCTTTGGGGGAATGGGATTGTATGCTGACTGCCAAGAGTGTAAGCCGATGTCTGCTTTTCTTGTTCAGCTGTTCCAGTGTTCGTGTGGTTCCAGTCGGGAGAATGGTGTTTGCAGTAGCTGCCTGTGCATCTGGAAAGGGGATTATCGCCTAAACTGGGTTTTATCCTCTTGTAAGTGAAACGGTCCGTTACAATTGGTGGCAAGCGGCGGGATCGTTCCTACAACCAGAGGGACAGCTACAGACAACACCATTTCTGGATTACAAATTGAGGGCAACGCTAGTATCCGTACAGCGACCCTATCTACAAAGGAACTCAGAAAATGGAGGAGAAGTTGCAGGATAGATTGTACGGTTCCGTATTCCGGAGGTCTAGAGCAGTGTCAGAAGAGGACATGTTGATGTACAGAGAGACTGCCAGAGCCGGATTGTGGGACGAAGCCCTAGAGGAAGTACAGTATTCACGAGGGGATCAGCGCCGCAGCAGAAGGCAGCGAATTCTGGCTAGAATGGCAGAGCGGATGCCCCTCCTGAGAAAACAGACCACAGAAAAGTGGGTGACTAGACTCGAGATTCTAGTATACGCAGAACTGGTGCTCGACGACGCATACCAGGCGCTACAGTGGTACGCGGCTCAGTGTGTCCCCAGGATGGCAGAGTATGAGTTCCCAGAAGGCGGAGAATACACTGGCCCCGGTCTATTTTGGGATAATAGTGGTGACGAGGACTTTGGGGAAGATGCCGACTATCGTTTTTGGGACCTGTACGGCATCCGGGAGAACATGCTGGGTCTCTTTGGCGCTGTGGACCTCGAGGCAGACCTACGATATTTGGTCACCAAGGAATGGAACCTGGAAGGGGATTACCTGCGACTCATCAATGAGGCCTGGGAAGAGACAACCGGTCCTCCCGCCCAACAGCAACCAGCAGTACCCGAGGTAGCAGAGTCCTTAGACTGGTCCTGTGAGCAACCCCAGGGAGATGAAGGTGTCGTCCTTCCTCCCCAGCGGCAGGCTGAGTTACAGGGGGCAGAGGTTGTTGTTCCTGCCCCCCAGCAGCAAAGTGATGTGCCGGGAGGGCAGTGTGAAGTGAAGGGAGAGGAGAGCAGCGTCCTTCCTCCCCAGTGGCAGCGTACACCCCAGGGAGATGAAGGTGTCGTCCTTCCTCCCCAGCAGCAAAGTGATGTGCCAGGAAGGCAGTGTGAAGTAAAGGGAGAGGAGAGCCGTGTCCTCCCTCCCCAGCGGCAGGGTGTGTCTCAGGGAGCAGAAAGTGCAATCCTTCCTCCCCAGCGGCAGTGTGTACCCCAGGGAGCAGAAGGTGCCATCCTTTCTCCCCAGCGGCAGTTTGCCATCCAGAGAGAGGAACTTGTTACACCCTCTCTCCCACGGCAACCTAACCCACCAAGGGGAGATGTTAAGCCCCACAACTGTGCAGATGGGACCGTAGTCTCTGCACTTACAGCACAAGGGATAGGGATGGTCGGTCCTGTTCCCCAGCCTCAGTGTGATGGATCCAAAGGGGAGACAGTCGGTCTCCCCCTCCAGCAGTCGAGCTGTGCACCTAAAGGGGAGACAGCCAGTCTCCAGCAACCAGACGCCCACCAGACTACTCCCGTGGTAGTGCTGGCAACAGGACAGAGTACCGCTGGTCTCTGCCCCCTCAGCAACCCACCAAGGCAGCCTACCCGTCTCCCACCCAGCAGTGGTGAAACACCAGAACTTGGACAAAATCCTTCCTCACCCAGATGTAGTAACCGGTTAGTGTGGGTGGGCTGCTCTGTTATTTCTGTTTTGTGGGTGGGTTGCTGGACTAACCAGGGCACTGACCGGCAGAAAGTCAGGTACCCTGTTAGTCTAATTGGCAAAGGGGAGAAATGTGGCGAAACCAGCTTCGCCACTGTGAACTGGAGAGGCCTGACTGCTGGCCTCCTGCCCGCTGACTATGGCCCCTGGACGTGTTGCACTTTAGAAACTATATTTGGGCAGGTAATAATTTGTATTGCTGCTGCTGGCCCTTTAAAAGCAGCGATGGACATATTGGAACTTTTGGGACTACTGTACCTTTAAGACTGTGGAGCGTAGTACAGTAATCCTGCCTTTAATACTTTAATGTCATGTATGTATTTTTGTATGCAGTTAACCTGGGTTATATACAAGTACAGCATTCATCTGATTGTTCGGTAGAATCACTCCATTCATTGTAGGGAGGAAACTACCGAACAACCAGACCACCCAGGACTAAGTGTGCCTCCAATTACCGTTTGCAACAATGTTGCAAACAGGTAATTGGCAATCCATGTAATGTATTATGTGTCCTCTGGGTGGCCGCCATTCGGGAAACAACCACGTGGCGGCGGCCATCTTTAACTGCCGAACAGCAGTGTTTTGCCGTCGAGTGTCTGGAACTGAAATCGGACACTCGACTAGGCAAACACCGCTGAGACCTCCAGACTTCCAGGAATTCGTATAGAAACTACCGAATGACCCGTCGTTCGGTAGAAAGAAACATACGAACTAGGGGATTCATGCGAATCCCCCTTAGTCTCTATAACCCAAGTAATTCGGCTGGTTCATTCACTTGTTTGTGACCGACCGCAGGGCCAAAATGCATGGAACTGTTTTCGGATACTTTACCCATGCGGTCGGTCAAATCTTTGGAACCTCATATCTCCTGAACCATTCATCCGAATGACCTGATTCTTGGATATGTTGTCCCCCTGAATAAGGGCTATCAGGGGATATCTGTTTTGGAGGTGTAGCCTATGTATTTGGGGTACATCCAGGAATTGGGGAAAAAGGTGTACGGTATAATTGTGTTAAGTGTTAATCTAAGGGGAGGAAATGTGTGGGAGGTACATCCATGTGATTGGTTAATTTCATCCTCCCCCTGGGAGTGTCCTGTATGTACTTGTTTGTAATAAAAGCCAGACTGGGTGTCCCAGTCCAGAAGTCTTGCTTAACCCTCAAAGCGATGTGTCGTCTCGGTCTTTGGGGGAATGGGATTGTATGCTGACTGCCAAGAGTGTAAGCCGATGTCTGCTTTTCTTGTTCAGCTGTTCCAGTGTTCGTGTGGTTCCAGTCGGGAGAATGGTGTTTGCAGTAGCTGCCTGTGCATCTGGAAAGGGGATTATCGCCTAAACTGGGTTTTATCCTCTTGTAAGTGAAACGGTCCGTTACATAAGGTGTCCCTAAAAGTGGATGTCCCAAAGTATCCTGAATGCCATCTTCTACATATCTTTCCAAACCTGATCCCCGAAGATGTATTAATAATAACTATACACTGTTTGATAGCAGCAAAAACTGCCATCGTATATAAGTGGGAGCAACTATCAGCCCCTACTTTGACAGAGATTATATGTCGCCTTGACACCTCAAGTAATTCTGAACGAATGGAGAAAAATACATAAAATCCTGGCAGCGTTGGCCAACGATCAGAGACCTGCAGAGAGTTTGGGCCCTCACTTTGATCCCGTAATCGTGAAAACAGCATTTAATACCTACAAGATTAATATATATTTAGTTAGAAGAGGCTATTACTTTTTTATTTTTCTTTCCCCCTATCCTTCCTGTGCTCATTTTACGTTATGTCTATTATGTTAGGTTTTATTATGTATTGTGGTGCAATCACCTATACTATCACTATGCAATCATCTAGGCCACTACAATGCAGATGAATTGGAGTTTTTCTAGGATTAAATAAATGTGCACAAATGTAAAGGTGTTAAAGTAGTTTCAAATTTTATGAGACACCGAGTAACGTAAAGTACATTAAACCGCAGATTCTGTTATACTAAAGGGTTTTGCTTACCAGTGTAATTTGCACCTCATTGTCAAACAGGCCGTACCAGTGCATTATGTGTCCAATGTGAGTAAACCATCACTCTGTGAATGGGATGTAATATGATATTAGAGGGAGATACTCATTTTCCTATCAATTTATCAGATGTACTCTGGTTGAGGGCAAAGTGCTCTAAAGAAGGAAATGCTACATGCAAGTGTATAAACTATACACACAGTGCTGTGCTCTATTCTGCCTCTTACTAATTGAATAAAGCATGGTGTGACTGCGCTCACACATACTTATGTCTTAAATGTATTTTGCTTTAGTGTATATGATGTAATTTATAAAAAAAAATAATAATAAAACAATTATAGATGGGCAAAAAAAAACAGACTGACAGCATCTATTCATGGACTCGCCTCAGGATTCAGGGGAGCAGCACCATTTCAGTTTAAATGTAATTGTATCACAAAAATCAGAAGAAGGGCTGTGCCAAGATAATTCAGGACATGCATACACTCCAGATTTTGTAGGCCTAGCATTACTTGATTTTTCCCTATTAGAAAGAGACTGGCAGTATGTTTTGTATACATAAAACTATGTACCCCATAATCCTTTGCTGGAGAGGGAATAATGGGAGAACAGAGGTTATATTTTTATCCAGAATATAAAGTATATCCTATTGGACACTATGGCCGTGATTGAGTTCGTTTTTCAAATTATCACAAATAGTTAGAAAAACATTTTGTGATCATTTGAAAAGTTTACCCAAAATATCACTAAATGACTTCTTCAATTACTTAATGGAGAAGGATGGATTTATGCTTGTACTTTGTATCATTTTATATCTTCAATTTAACTAGACTGTCAGCTCGTGTCCATCGTCTAAACACATCCATCATCAATTGTGCATTAAATGTGTAAAGGCCCAAAGAATGATACATTATATGCTATGAAGACTTCTTGCTTTCAGTGCGTATTAAGTGATTTAACGCCTAAATGGCAGACAATTGAGCAGTGGGAATGCAGGGTTTTACCCTTTTAAGGACGGCGGGCGTTCTATGCTGTCCTTGGGGACCCGGCTTTAACCCCTTAAGGACACATGACATGTGTGACATGTCATGATTACCTTTTATTCCAGAAGTTTGGTCCTTAAGGGTGTTAAACACCGGGGGCAGCATAGCACGTACCCGCCATCCTATGTACTTACCCGTTCGCTGGCGATCACGGTGGGGGGGACTCATCCCTGGGAGTCCCCCTGCACCCGTTCCGGCCCTCATGGGCAGTGTGATCGTGAGGTCCTTGCGAGGACCTCACGATCACATGGACGGCATAGCCGTCCACAGCAATGCCAGCAGGGGGAGTGCCTGGAATGACAGGTACTCCACCTGCTGCCAAAAAAATGTCTAAAAAAAAAAAAAAAAGTTAAAACACATTTTAAAATAAAATATATACTTAGATCACATATATAATAAAAAAATATATGATCTAAGTATATATATTCACATATACATACACTAAGTGTATTTTAATATTAATATATATATATATATATATATATATATATATATAAATATAAAAAAGCACGTAGGATGATATTGATTAAATATATATATATATATATAATTATAAATATATATATATCAAATAAATATGTAAATATATTAAAAAAATACAATAAAAAAATCAATAAAAATAAATATGTGTACTTTTGTTCTAACTGTATTTTAAAATTAATATATTTATTGATATCAAAATACACGTATAACTAAATATATATATCTATATATACACACACACACATATAATAATTCTACATATATTTATGTAATTATAATAATATATTATTTTACATAATTTGGTCATTTTAATTATTACAATTTGCGGGACCTGCCTGACAACCCAGGCCGAAAGACTAGGGAATTTAATTTGCTAGCACTATATTTAACCCTGTAACTTTTCAAGACACCATAAAACCTGTACATGGGGGGTACTAATTACTCGGAAGACTTCGCTGAACACAAATATTTGTGTTTCAAAACAGTAAAATGTATTACGACGACGATATCGTCAGTGAAAGTGCAATTTTTTGCATTTTTCACACACAAATGGCACTTACATGGACAATATAATTGTTGTGATACGTTTTACTGTTTTAAACAACAATATTATTTGTGTTCAGCGAAGTCTCCCGAGTATAACAGTACCCCTCATGTACAGGTTTTATGGTGTTTTCAAAAGTTACAGAGACAAATATAAGGCTTGTGTTTCACATTGAAATTCTCCAGATTGGTTAAATTGACTTTGAGATCGTATGGTAGCCCAGTAATGAGAATTACCCCCATGATGGCATACCATTTGCGAAAATAGACAACCCAAGGTATTGCAGATGGAGTATGTCCAGTCTATTTTAGTAGCCACTTGGTCACAAACACTGGCCAAATTAGTTTATTGCATTTTTCACACACAAACAATTATTAACGCTAACTCTGTCCAGTGTTCGTGACTAAATGGCTACTAAAAAGGACTGGACATATCCCATTTGCAATACCTTGGGTTGTCTACTATTGCAAATGGTATGCCATCATGGGGGTAATTTTCATTCCTCAGCTACCATACGGTCTCAAAGGCAATATAACCAATCTGGTGAATGTCAATGTGAAAAAACTGAAAAATGTAACATAGAAACATAGAATGTGACGGCAGATAAGAACCATTCGGCCCATCTAGTCTGCCCAGTTTTCTAAATACTTTCATTAGACCCTGGCCTTATCTTATAGTTAGGATAGCCTTATGCCTATCCCACACATGCTACTCCTTTACTGTGTTAACCTCTACCACTTCAGCTGGAAGCCTATTCCATGCATCCACTACCCTCTCAGTAAAGTAATACTTCCTGATATTATCTTTAATCCTTTGCCCCTCTAATTTAACACTATGTCCACTTGTTGTGGTAGTTTTTTTTTATTTTAAATATAGTTTCCTCCTTTACTGTGTTGATTTCCTTAATGTATTTAAATGTTTCTATCATATCCCCCCTGTCTCGTCTTTCCTCCAAGCTATACATGTTAAGTTCCTTTAACCTTTCCTGGTAAGTTTTATCCTGCAATCCATGAACCAGTTTAGTAGCCCTTCTCTAAACTCTCTCTAAAGTATTAATATCCTTCTGGAGATACGGTCTCCAGTACTGTGTACAGTACTCCAAGTGAGGTCTCACCAGTGTTCTGTACAATGGCATGAGCACTTCCCTCTTTCTACTGCCAATACCTCTCCGTATACAACCAAGCATTCTGCTGGCATTTCCTGCTGCTCTATTACATTGTCTGTCTCCATTTAAGTCATCAGAAATAATAACCCCTAAATCCCTTTCCTCAGATGTTGAGGTTAAGACTCCATTAAATATTCTGTACTCTGCCCTTGGGTTTTTACGTCCAAGATGCATTATCTTGCACTTGTCCACAATAAATGTCAGTTGCCACAACCCTGACCATTTTTCTAGTTTACCTAAATCATTTGCCATTTGGCATATCCCTCCTGGAACATCAACCCTGTTACATATCTTAGTATCATCAGGAAAAAGACATACCTTACCATCAAGACCTTCTGCAATATCACTAATAAAAATATTGAAGAGAATGGGTCCAAGTACAGATCCCTGAGGTATTCCACTGGTGACAAGCCCAAGCTTCGAATATACTCCATTGACTACAACCCTCTGTTGCCTGTCATTCAGCCACTGCCTTACCCATTCAACAATATTGGAATCCAAACTCAAAGATTGTAGTTTATTGATAAGCCTTCTATGTGCAACAGTGTCAAAAGCCTTACTGAAATCTAGGTAAGCAATGTCTACTGCACCACCCTGATCTATTATTTTAGTTACCCAATAAAAAAAAAATAAAAAAAAGATTAGTTTGGCATGATCTTCCTGAAGTAAAGTTGCCAGACTCCTCCCTACTACCTTTTTTGTGAATGGGCACAACATTCGCTAACTTCCAATCTTCTGGGACTACTCCTGTTAACAATGATTGGTTAAATAAATCTGTTAATGGTTTTGCTAGTACACCACTAAGCTCTTTTAATAGCTTTGGGTGTATTCCATCAGGTCCCATTGACTTATTTGTCTTTACTTTTGACAGTTGAAATAGAACCTCTTCCTCTGTAAACTCACGTGTAATAAATGACTTGTGTCCTTTTTCTTAACAGAGGTCAATTTCCTTCATTTTCATCTGTAAATACTGAACAAAAATATTCATTGAGGCACTTAGCTAGACCTTTATCCTCATCTACATACCTTCCTTCTTTTGTTTTTAATCTAACTAATCCTTGTTTTACTTTCCTTTTCTCATTTATGTATCTAAAAAAAGTTTTGTCCCCCTTTTTTACTGACTGTGCTATTTTCTCTTCTGTGTGTGATTTGGAAGCTCTTATAACTTGCTTAGTCTCTTTCTGCCTAATCTTATAGGTCATTCTGTCTTCCTCACTCTGGGTTTTTTTATAATTACTAAATGCTAACTTTTTGTTTTTTACTATTTTGGCCACATCTGCGGAGTACCACAGTGGTTTCTTGAATTTTTTGCTTTTACTGACAAGCCTAATGCAATTTTCTGTTGCCTTCAGTAGTGCAGCTTTTAAATAATCCCATTTCTTTTGGACTCCATTTAAATTGCTCCAGTCTGATAATGACTCCTTTACACATGTTCTAATTTTAGAAAAGTCTGTTTTTCTAAAGTCTAAAACTTTTGTTTTTGTGTGGTGTGACTCAGTCACTGTTTTATATTAAACCACACTGACTGATGATCACTGGATCCTAAACTTTCACCTACAGTAATATCGGATTCCAAATCTCCATTTGTTAACACTAAATCTAGTATGGCCTCTTTACGAGTTGGCTCTTCAACGACTTTAGGGAGTTTAGAATATGTGTGCTCCTGGCACAAGCAGCATTTTGGTTTTCCAGTTCACATCCAGAAGTCACCCATGATGATAACTTCCCCCTTCATTGTTATTTTAGCTATTTCCTCAACTAGTAGATTATCTAACTCTTCTATTTGTCCTGGGGGCCTATAAATCACACCTACACGAGTTACTGTGTGATTACCAAATTCTAACGTAACCCAAACGGACTATGTTCACCTCACTAACTTTTATTAGGCTAGATTTTATGCTATCCTTTACATACAGGGCCAACCCTCCCTCATTCCGTGCCTTCCCTGGTATTGCTATGTCCCAGTAATTTTTCTCATTATACCATGTCTCAGTAACAGCGACTAAATCTACACTATCAGTTGCCATTATTGCCACAAGTGGATGCCCTAAACTGCGAGCATTTGTAGACATGACTAAGCCTATTTTTAACACACTTGCTACAGGCACCTTCTGTCCTTGGGGACAATTGGATTGATGTTTTATCACCCTTTTGCCCCCACCTCCTAGATTAAATACATCCTAGCAAAACCTCTGAACTGCTCACTGAGAACATTTGTTCCCTTTTGAGAAAGATGCAAACCATCTTTTTGTACGGTTTATTTCCATTCCAAACAGAGCTACCATGAGAAATAAAGCCAAATACTTGCTCCTGACACCATTCACCAAGCCACAATTAAAGTCCCTAATACGCATCCGCCTGTTGTTCAGAGTGCTATGCACAGCCAGAACTTCAGAGAATGACAGTGTGGAAGCAACCTGCCGGATATCATTGGCAAAAACACTAAAAACTTCCTTAACCTCTGAAACCTCATTGCAATCCAAGTCATGTGTCCATAGATGGACAAGTACATCCAATTCCCCTTCCTGCTTTGCTCGCTTAACATTAATATTACAGATACGTCTCCTGTCTCTGTGAGCAGTAGCTCTGGGAAGACGTCTCACAAGTCCACCATTGTCCATCTCCACACCTCTTATGATAGAATTCCCCAACAACAACTGTAGGCCTCACCATAGTCTCCAAGCCTGTCTCCATAATACCACTACACTCGGTGCCTGAGCCTGTCTCCACAACACCACTACCCTCAGTGCCTGAGCCTGTCTCCACAATACCACTACGCTCTGTGCCTGAGAATGTGTCCACAATACCACTACGCTCTGTGCCTGAGAATGTGTCCACAACACCACTACACCCGGTGCCTGAGAATGTGTCCACAACACCACTACACCCGGTGCCTGAGAATGTGTCCACAACACCATTACACTCTGTGCCTGAGCCTGTCTCCACAACACCACTACACTTTGTGCCTGAGCCTGTCTCCACAACACCACTACACTCGGTGCCTGTGCCTGTCTCCACAACACCACTACACTCGGTGCCTGAGCCTGTCTCCACAACACCACTACACTCGGTGCCTGAGCCTGTCTCCACAACACCACTACACTCGGTGCCTGAGCCTGTCTCCACAACACCACTACACCCGGTGCCTGAGCCTGTCTCCACAATACCACTACACTCGGTGCCTGAGCCTGTCTCCACAACACCACTACACTCGGTGCCTGAGCCTGTCTCCACAACACCACTACACTCGGTGCCTGAGCCTGTCTCCACAACACCACTACACTCGGTGCCTGAGCCTGTCTCCACAACACCACTACACTCGGTGCCTGAGCCTGTCTCCACAACACCACTACACTCGGTGCCTGAGCCTGTCTCCACAACACCACTACACTCGGTGCCTGAGCCTGTCTCCACAACACCACTACACTCGGTGCCTGAGCCTGTCTCCACAACACCACTACACTCGGTGCCTGAGCCTGTCTCCACAACACCACTACACTCGGTGCCTGAGCCTGTCTCCACAACACCACTACACTCGGTGCCTGAACCTGTCTCTATAACACTATTACACTCTGAAAGTGCAGAAAATGAATTATGTAGAGCAACAGACTGTGCAATATGCCTTTTATCCACAACTCTAAGTCTACCAGATCCTACAGTAATCCATATGTCATTCCTA
Organism: Pelobates fuscus; assembly: GCF_036172605.1. NCBI lineage: Eukaryota > Metazoa > Chordata > Amphibia > Anura > Pelobatidae > Pelobates > Pelobates fuscus. The sequence goes on along the minus strand of NC_086321.1, from coordinate 5,706,250 downwards.
GGACGTCTCTGTGGCAGTGGCTTTGCAACATGTCCAGCCAGAGTTTGTTTACCGGATAATTTACAAATCTCAGACTACAAAAATACAATCTCCTGCCGCAATAACGGTCTACAGATTCTCCAAAAAGTGGAAAAAATGCATAACAACTATTGCACTGAAGTCTGCCATTTTAACAAGGTGAATAATTTAAATTAAACAAATGTATTTTTTTTGTCCTCCTGTATACCTTAGATTACATCCAGTTTATCTCCAGAATATCTCCAAGCACACACTTTGAAGCAGAAATGAGAAGTAGCAACCATGCTATATTAGCCAAACTAATGACCACAACCCTTATATAACTCCTAAAAGCACCACCCACTAGGAATGTTTAACACCTGGGTATGCCTCTGCTTATTTGCAAACAATAGCCAATTAACCAACAATCAATAGCAAGCACCTACATAATCAAATCAATTGCCTTACAAATTACCAACAGGAAATCAAACCTTGTGCAATCAGTAACCTTTTCCTACAGATGAATCTTACCTGTAACAGTAAAAAAGAAAACTCTTAGCACAACTCTTAGACAGTTGAAGCTTCTGTAAAACTCTCCAGAATATCTCTAATCACACACGTTGAAGCAGCACTTAGAAGCAGCAACCAAGCTCTATGCTATATTTGACCCTGTAACTTCCCAAAACACCATAAAACCTGTACATAGGGGGTACAGTTTTACACGTGAGCCATCGCTGAATATAAATATGTGTATTATATTGCAGTAAAAGCAAACAACATTATGCCATTCACAGTTAGAATGTGACGTAGAACTAAAAAGATAAAACAAAATTCTTAATTTCTCACTTTTTAAAAATATTTTATTCATATTAAATGTTTCATAGCTAAATATTTGATGTTAAATGAAAGCCCTATTTCTCCTGAATAAAATGATATATAATAAGTGTGGGTGCACTCAATATGAAAGAGGTGCATTACGGTTGCACAGACATATAGTCAAATTCCAGGTTTTGTTTATGTTTTATTTTGATCAAAACGTGTACATTTGGCTCAGTCCTTAAGGGGTTATTAATCAGAATGTGTAAAGAGGGCGTAGGAGCTCAGAAAGGGCGCTGCTTGAGGAGAAATGCCAGGAGAGATAAGAATGTGCATTAATTCCAGGCGACCATCCTCGGCTATTATCCCAAAATCACGTGGGGAGTCAAAATGTATCCACTCCTTTTCCAAATAATACAACCCATGACTGAGTATACAACAACCTGCAGCAAGGCAATAACCAGCACCATAAGTCAAAACAGATTAATGAGTTGCTGCCTGTTACGAACGCTGATATAGTAAATACCCTGTTTGCCTATTTCCTCCGGAACTGCTGAGTTTGAGTGAGTATAGCTTGCAGTTCGGATGTAGATTTGAACGATTCCAGACGAATGCAGCATCCAAGTAGTTTTCTCCCCTGCAAGTAGACAGTTACCCAAACATGAGCCTAGACTTCATAAAGGGTACAACAGGAATGATTTTAATGGGTGACACACTGGCTTTTATGCAAGTCCCCATGCAAGGGGCACTCCCACATGGACCTTGTGGGGACAGGGACACAAAGTTTGCAACCAATGATAACACAGTGACAAAGTGAGACACTCCCAATACAAACAGATAATTCCCTCCTCTCTGCCTGTGAGATAATTGGTTTAGATAAAGTAATAACTTAATTATCTCCAGGCAGAAATAACACATTTTTCATAAAACTTGAAAAGTACCCAAAAACATAAACTCCCCATAACTGTTATATCCCCTGATAGCCCTGATCTGGGTGACCAACATATCCAAAAATCGCCCAGATCAGCTCAGGGGTTTTGGAATTTTATGTAAGTCCCATTTGGACCGATCGCACACTAGGCTCCTGCCCAGAAGCATTTCCATGAGTTTAGGCTGTGTAGTCGGTCTATTTCGAAAAGTCACAAAAACAAAATAATGCATAGTAGCGATTGTTCCCCTGGTTCGTGGGAACCAAACTACCGAACAGCGCTCTCCTGGCTGTTCGGGGAAAGGAAGCAGGCGTTCGTATACTTTGACCGATGATCATGAAGTCAAGTGTCCGACTTTAGTTCCAGACACAGTCCCGCTGCCTCCTTTCGTGCGAACAAGATGGCCGCCATTTTCTCTTGTACGTAGCGTTCGGCTATACGAACGACGGCCACACAGGGAGAGCGATTATTTGACGGTTTCCTTTGAAGATGATGAGCCAGGGGGGTGGTCAGTGTTCGGTAGTTACAGCTACCGAACCAATAAAACATAAAAAAATCCTGAATGGCATGCTATTTTCTTCACACTGCCCACTCAATGTTACAGACGAGGGAGTTACCGGCCCACTAAATGTTACAAATCAGGGAGTTACCGGCCCACTAAATGTTACAAATCAGGGAGTTACCGGCCCACTCAATGTTACAAATCAGGGAGTTACCGGCCCACTCAATGTTACAAATCAGGGAGTTACCGGCCCACTCAATGTTACAAATCAGGGAGTTACCAGCCCACTCAATGTTACAAATCAGGGAGTTACCAGCCCACTCAATGTTACAAATCAGGGAGTTACCGGCCCACTCAATGTTACAAATCAGGGAGTTACCGGCCCACTCAATGTTACAAATCAGGGAGTTACCAGCCCACTCAGTGTTATAGATCAGGCAGTTACTGGCCCACTCAATATTATATATCAGGCAGTTACTAGTCTACTGAATGCTGCAGTTTAGGGAGTGCAGACTTTGTCCTGGCTTGATGTTATAGATTATGTGTGTCATTGTGTGTCTATGTATCTGAGTCTATATTTGGGCACGTGTGTCAGTGTATGTGTGCATAAATCTCTGCATTCAAATGACAACACTACATACACACACTCCTCTGTATTAAAACCCCAACGTTATATAAACATATCCCTGCATTCAAAAACCAACACTACACACAAATGCATGCTATACATACAAACACACCCCTATGTTCAGAAGCAAACACTACACACAAGTACACCAGTGATTTCAAATTGCAACAGTACATAAAAAACACATCTTCATTCAATGCACACATACTTGATATAAAAACATGCTTACATGCAAACACACACACACACACACACACACACACACACACACACACTGCTAATTGCTAAATACAACCCTGTAAGGGTGGGCCAATGATAGATTCCCAACTGGCAAAGCATTGTAGGTGCAAACACACACACAGCTAATTGCTAAATACAACCCTGTAAGGATGGGCCAATGATAGATCCACAGCTGGCAAAGCATTGTAGGAGCAAACACACACACTGCTCATTGCTAAATACAATCCTGTGAGGATGGGCCAATGATAGATCCAGAGCTGGCAAAGCATTGTAGGAGCAAGCACACACACACACACACACACACACACACAGCTCATTGCTAAATACAACCCTGTAAGGGTGGGCCAATGATAGATTCCCAACTGGCAAAGCATTGTAGGAGCAAACACACACACACACACACACACACTGCTAATTGCTAAATACAGTCCTGTAAGGATGGGCCAATGATAGATCCCCAGCTGGCAAAGCATTGTAGAAGCAAACACACACACACTGCTCAATACAATCCTGTAAGGATGGGCCAATGATAGATCCCCAGCTGGCAAAGCATTGTAGGAGCAAACAAAAACACACACACACACACACACACACACACACACTACTCATTGCTAAATACAACCAATATTGGTTCAGGGGGCATTATAGAACAGTATACCCGGTACCATGCAATAAAAGCAATACTGCGTGTGTGTGTGATTTGATGCGGTGCGAAGGTGTTAGTGAGCAGGGGCCGGGGTTTGGTGACCATTCAGTGTTGCATGTTCAGTGACATACAGAATTTAGTCAATGTTTTTTTATTGTGATGGATTAATTTATAATGAAGGTGAACATACAATCTGAGTGATTTTTTATTTATTTAAATGGGGGCCAAGATGCTGCACTATGGGCCTCTGGGTTGCCAAAAGCTGCCAGTCGGCCACTGCTATGTTGCGATGTGTCATGTCACAGCCAAGAATTCCAGCCACTGAGAGTTTAGGATTATATTATATTATTATTAGCATTATACCCCCAGGAAGAGCCCCCAGCAAACAATGCCTGTGTCTCCCAGTCGATGAGATGCAATATCGGTGTCTCTTAGTCGCACAGTATCGGAAATGGTGGGACAGACTACTGATACATAGTCTGCAAACAATGTCTCTGTCTCCTGGTCGCACAGTGTTTGAGATGGTGGGACAGAGCAGTAATATTCTGATATTTATTCCCTCCTATTTCAAACAGTGTTGTAAAATGAAGTCTTCTATAATGGTCAAGCTGTACCTAGTGGTGATTCGTAAGGCAGACCTTTATACAGAATATTTTAGATTTTTGGCACTAGCAAGGTTCTGATAAAAGAGCAGAGCTCATAGACCGTTACATGCTAGAGAACGAGTGAGTTATGGGATTTTCAGTGACATTTTACTACACACACCAACATACACAGGCTCCAAGTGCCTCAATACCGAAAGAGTCCCCGAGTCATCTCTTAACATTTTTTTATTTTATTTTGTAGTTGCCCACAGTAAATTCAAGGCATTAAAAAGACACTCTAAGCACATAAATCACTTCTATTTGCTGAATTACTTTATGCGCCTTGAGTCTGCCATATCTGTGACAGTTTATAAAAAGTGACAATTTTAAAAAATCAGCACTTTTATAAAACTTTGCCAAAACGCCTAACTTGCGGCCAGTGAGACAGCCAGGGAGGCGTTCTTCCAATACAGTGTACCTTTAAAGGGACACTATAGTCACCAGAACAACTACAGCTTATTGAATTTGTTCTGGTGAGTAGAATCATTCCCTTCAGGTTTTTTGCTGTAAACACGGTCTTTTCAGAGAAAATGCAGTGTTTACATTACAGCCTAGTGATAACTTCACTGGCCACTCCTCAGATGGCTGTTAGAGATCCTTCCTGGGTCATGGCTGCCTAAAATGCATCCAAACATTCAGTGTATCCTCCCTCTGCATGCAGACACTGAACTTTCCTCATAGAGATACATTGATTCAATGTATCTCTATGAGGAGATGCTGATTGGCCCTGGCTCTGCCCCTGATCTGCCTCCTTGTCAGTCTCAGCCAATCCTATGGGGAAGCATTGTGATTGGATCAGGCTACCACTTCTGCTGATGTCAGCAGGCAGGTCAAAAGGAAACAGGGACAAAGATTTTACTATATTTAGGTAGGCAAGATGAGGCCAGGGGGGCTAAATGGTGGTTTGAACACTATAGGGTCAGGAATACATGTTTGTGTTCCTGACCCTACAGTGCTCCTTTAAGGGAATGTCATTTTATATTTTATTGGTAAAAATCAGAGTGAATGAAAAGTTATTAATATTTGTAAATTGTTATTAGTTAAGGGGTGGCAGCAGATATAAGATATGTACTATGTGGTATAAAATAATACAAAGCCCTTATTGTTAGATCATGGTCTAGACGGCCACTAGAGATGCTTACAGGGTCAGTACTGACTTTTAGCATCTCCGCGCTCTGCATGGAGACACTGAACATTCCCCACAGACTTGAATTGATTCAATGCATCTCTGTGAGGAGATGCTGATTGGCGTAGCATGGCTTTTTCAGACGCATATGATTTTTTGAAAAATATATAAAACATGATTTGAGAAGAGAAAGTTGAACCAGTAAACAAGAGCTTAGATGGAGAGGAACCACTAAAAAGAAAGAGTTTATATAACACATGATCCTAGATAAGACATGAAAAGGAACCACCAAACATGCTTATACAGAGCGTGATCCTAGGTAAGAGATGGAGAGGAACTACCAAACATGCTTATATAGAGCGTGATCCTAGGTAAGAGATGGAGAGGAACCACCAAACATGCTTATATAGAACGTGATCCTAGATAAGAGATGGAGAGGAACCACCAAACATGCTTATATAGAGCGTGATCCTAGATAAGAGATGGAGAGGAACCACCAAACATGCTTATACAGAGCGTGATCCTAGATAAGAGATGGAGAGGAACCACCAAACATGCTTATACAGAGCGTGATCCTAGATAAGAGATGGAGAGGAACCACCAAACATGCTTATATAGAGCGTGATCCTAGATAAGAGATGGAGAGGAACCACCAAACATGCTTATATAGAGCGTGATCCTAGATAAGAGATGGAGAGGAACCACCAAACATGCTTATATAGAGCGTGATCCTAGATAAGAGATGGAGAGGAACCACCAAACATGCTTATATAGAGCGTGATCCTAGATAAGAGATGGAGAGGAACCACCAAACATGCTTATACAGAGCGTGATCCTAGATAAGAGATGGAGAGGAACCACCAAACATGCTTATACAGAGCGTGATCCTAGATAAGAGATGGAGAGGAACCACCAAACATGCTTATATAGAGCGTGATCCTAGATAAGAGATGGAGAGGAACCACCAAACATTCTTATACAGAGCGTGATCCTAGATAAGAGATGGAGAGGAACCACCAAACAAGTTAATACAGAAGCGATCATATATATTTTTGAAGATTAACCACCATGACGAGTTAAAAGAGATAACGAAGTAGAAGCTGAGACACGAAAATGTTAATTCATTAAATAAAGTTCAGTCAAGGAAATATAAAGAGCACAAAGTAAGGAGAACAGATGTGCCCATACGTCGAATGCATCACACAGGACAAAGTTTACTGTATCTTGTGATTTGGAGACCTGTGTGTACTTAGACAAGTGGAGTGTTTTCTATGTAATGGCAGCAATCCAGACTGTAATGGGGCCAGAAGGTCTGTGGGTGTAAGAAAATCCAAGCAGGCAAACTGAGACAAGATAAGATAGCAGTCCTGCAAAGGGCATGAGAGACTGAATGCACGCTCCAGACAGACATGCAGCAAATAGCTGCATTTCTTCAAATCAACTGCATTGATCTAGGCTTGAAATCTGTTATTTATGTGAACAAGATACATTTACAACAAACCCAGACCCAGGAAGATATGTAGTGTACAGTGAGACGTGCAGTCAGCTGTCACAGAACACGCTGTTCTTTCTGCTGCAGAGAAGGCCGATCCCGAAGTGTTTGTGTGTCTGGCGTGAAGCCTGGAATCCCGTACATTATTCAGGGATGACCTCAGGTCTTCAGAGAGGGGATTAAACTGAAAACATGTGATTTATAAAACTGCAGGAACTCCAATCTGATACGGAGTGCTTCTATGAGACTGGGTACAAAAGCAAAAGCATACAAACATGTACACAGCCGTACTGCCGAGCCCGGCCACCTGCGTACGTACACAGCCATACTGCCGAGCCCGGCCACCTGCGTACGTACACAGCCGTACTGCCGAGCCCGGCCACCTGCGTACGTACACAGCCGTACTGCCGAGCCCGGCCACCTGCGTACGTACACAGCCGTACTGCCGAGCCCGGCCACCTGCGTACGTACACAGCCGTACTGCCGAGCCCGGCCACCTGCGTACGTACACAGCCGTACTGCCGAGCCCGGCCACCTGCGTACGTACACAGCCGTACTGCCGAGCCCGGCCACCTGCGTGCGTACACAGCCGTATTGCCGAGCCCGGCCACCTGCGTACGTACACAGCCGTACTGCCGAGCCCGGCCACCTGCGTACGTACACAGCCGTACTGCCGAGCCCGGCCACCTGCGTACGTACACAGCCGTACTGCCGAGCCCGGCCACCTGCGTACGTACACAGCCGTACTGCCGAGCCCGGCCACCTGCGTACGTACACAGCCGTATTGCCGAGCCCGGCCACCTGCGTGCGTACACAGCCGTACTGCCGAGCCCGGCCACCTGCGTACGTACACAGCCGTACTGCCGAGCCCGGCCACCTGCGTACGTACACAGCCGTACTGCCGAGCCCGGCCACCTGCGTACGTACACAGCCGTACTGCCGAGCCCGGCCACCTGCGTACGTACACAGCCGTACTGCCGAGCCCGGCCACCTGCGTACGTACACAGCCGTACTGCCGAGCCCGGCCACCTGCGTACGTACACAGCCGTACTGCCGAGCCCGGCCACCTGCGTACGTACACAGCCGTACTGCCGAGCCCGGCCACCTGCGTGCGTACACAGCCGTATTGCCGAGCCCGGCCACCTGCGTACGTACACAGCCGTACTGCCGAGCCCGGCCACCTGCGTACGTACACAGCCGTACTGCCGAGCCCGGCCACCTGCGTACGTACACAGCCGTACTGCCGAGCCCGGCCACCTGCGTACGTACACAGCCGTACTGCCGAGCCCGGCCACCTGCGTACGTACACAGCCGTACTGCCGGGCCCGGCCACCTGCGTGCGTACACAGCCGAACTGCCGGGCCCGGCCACCTGCGTGCGTACAGATTGGGTTGCTACTGTATATATTCACAGATTCCTTTACTTGTGAACACACCGTGTGTCTGCATAGCAGTTGGTAATAGAATAGGATTTCTCCCTGATCCTAAAACCTGTCACGGTGAGTCACTGAGACGAGCATTACAGGATTGTCAAACAACATATCCGATGTGCTTAACCTCACAGCTGAATCCCAGATCACAGAACACTGCCATTCTCTTGGCTATTATCTCCCCAACCAGCAGGCTATCCTATCCAAATTACACTGCACACAGCAGGTATTTCAATGCTGCTATGTTGTTCTCACTTAGCATTGTTGACATATAGCATGCGGGAGGACTTACATGACATTCAGTGACCCTGATCCATGATTTGTCCTGGACTAACATGTAACACATTAACCAAAACTATTGGTCAGAGAGACCTTACCTGCCATAACGGATATTGTGCACCAGAACAAAAAAACTAAACAAAATGCACACTTAGAGCAGACTCCGCATAGTCCGAGTGCCAGTAATACAGGCAGATATTGCTATGTTTCCATTTATTTAAGGACCACTCCACACACAGCGTGCTGAAGTGATTTATTGATGATCATTTCAAAAGGTAATTTATAATTAATGAAACACACCACTGGATGACAGTAAGCCAGGGAGGTTTGCATCCTGCTTCCTTTAGCTCACCTGAACAAATGGAAGTGGCAGACACACTCTAATTGAGCATGCCTGCCTCCTACAAAGTGTACCTCCTTCGCAGACCTCAAATCAGAATGATGTGCAGTGAGCACGCTCTCACAAGTCGACATGTGCATGCACGCACAAAGGGATAGTGTCAAAGATTCGCATTGAGATGCCTCTTCTAGTCTCTTGGGAAAAGGGGAGGGCTTGCAAAGGCTCTCATAAGAACTGCAGCTTGAATTGCTACGTAGTATAGTAATCTAGGATGAAAGAAGACTTAAGTCCACCAGGTACAACCTTGGAGCCATTATTTTTCTGCAGTTGATCCAAAAGGAGGCAAAACTGCCAACTGTACCCATTGGCGATTAGGCCACAAAAATTCGGGGGGGGGGGGGGGGGGGGGGGAGGAGGGGAATCCTTCTAGACTCCATAATGACAGATTTCTCCTTGGATCAGCAACCTGCTCACATACATGTAATTATATCCTTGAATATTCTGTTTATGCAAAAAAAGCATCCAAGCTGGTTTTGAAAATATAGAATCTGATAACACAACTGCTTTTGCAAGATCTTTTAGGATATACCATAATGAATACATGAAAAATACATGCATGTATTCATTGGGAATATATCTGCTAATCAGTGATTTGTATGTTTTTGACCATTTGGGCAGTAAAGTGTCCCTTTAACCCCTTAAGGACACATGACATGTGTGACATGTCATGATTCCCTTTTATTCCAGAAGTTTGGTCCTTAAGGGGTTAAATCTAGGAACTGGACGACACCTGAAGCAATAATGTTATATGGGTAGACATTTAGACAGGTAGACATTTCAAGCATTGCAAAGCGTTTGGGAGAACTGACAGGAATTCTGCATGTTAGTCAAAGCAGCGAAGAAAATAAAAAAAAAAATCTACAATTCAGCTATCTTCTCAGCTCAATTATTTGGGGGTAAAATTGTACTTGTACATTCTAACCTCACCCTCTCTCTGATCATTGAAGGCGACATTATTCCAGAGTGCTAGCAGGAAACTGAACCATCATTACACATATGTGGAGAGAGGCTGATTACAGTTCGCACAAAAGACGGGATTAGTACTGCCTTAAAGGACCACTCTAGGCACCCAGACCACTTCAGCTTAATGAAGTGGTCTGGGTGCCAGGTCCAGCTAGGTTTAACCCTTTTTTATATAAACATAGCAGTTTCAGAGAAACTGCTATGTTTATATAAGGGTTTAGCTAGCCTCTAAATCCTCTAGTGGCTGTCTCACTGACAGCCACTAGAGGCGCTTGCGTGTTTCTCACTGTGAAAATCACAGTGAGAGCACGCAAGCGTCCATAGGAAAGCATTGTAAATGCTTTCCTATGCGACCGGCTGAACGCGCGCGCAGCTCTTGCCGCGCATGCGCATTCAGCCGAAAGGGAGGATCAGAGGCGGAGGAGGAGGAGGAGGAGGAGAGCTCCCCGCCCGGCGCTGGAATAAAGGTAAGTTTTAACTCTTTCCTCTCCCCAGAGCCGGGCGGGAGGGGGTCCCTGAGGGTGGGGGCACCCTCAGGGCACTATAGTGCCAGGAAAACGAGTATGTTTTCTTGGCACTTTAGTGGTCCTTTAAATAATGTAAAGTACATGTCATTAGTCTTTACTGTCAACTTAAAAACGGAATACTGAATCACTACAGGAAATCTGGTTGGATTAGAAAACATGAGCCTGATCATTTTTTAAAACATCCAAGTTACGCACAAATAACACTAAAAAAACTCAGGGACGCCTCTAACTTACAGTATACCCTCTCCCCCAGCCATCATTCACTCACACAACCCAGCAGCACTCCGATATTACATAACATGCTGAACGCACATTTTCTAAGGCTCTCCACCCTGCCATTTTAAAGCATTATATCATATTTTTAACCAGATAAAAAAAAAACATCAATAAACAGCTTTGTTTCACACAATCCTTTCTGAGTGACCAGTAAGAGTATTGCTACAGCATCCACCCTTGGATAGATCGTAGAAGGACTAATGGTAGTGGTTCTGATATCTATAGCCTGTCCTTGTAGAGGCTTTTCAATGTAAACACTGCATTTTCAGAGAATATGCAATGTTTACATTGTGCTTAGTGACACCTATAGTGGCAGTCTCTGAGAGGGCCACTAGAGGTGCTTCCTGGGTTAGAGCTGCACAATGTGCAGTACCTTAATTCAGTGTCTTCACGCTCTGTATGGAAGTGCTGAACATTCCGCATTGAGATGCATTGATTCAATGCATCTCTCTGAGATATGAATTGTCACAGTGTTTTGCAGCGCAATAGCTTTCCAATCGGAAAGCATTGGATTGGCTGAGATCATCATGCTTGATTATCTCACCCATAAAGGTGAGTAAAAACGAAGGGGAGACGGTCACCTAAACATACACTGACAGACAGACATACTATGACACACAAATTATTATATGTTTTAATTGAATTTATACCAGCCCAACCTCCCTACATTTGGTCCAGTTGGCGGCCAGCAGGGGATGTAGTGGAGGCGGGCGGCCGACTGCAAGTCCTGTAGAGGGGCTGTGAAGGAGCTGTGATCTTCCTGCTCTGCACACTCGCGCTACGCTTAGCACTTCCGGAGCCGGAGGGACATCATTTTCCAGCGCCTTGCTGGACTAAGGGGCAAGCAATGGAGCAAGGAGACCACAGTTCCCTCGCCACCCACATACAAGATGTACAACCTGCCGCCTGCCTCGGAGGTAACAGGCTTACAAATCCAAAGCACCAGGACAAACATTCTTAAGCACTGTGTTAGGATTACCCTGGCACTGTTTTCTGGTAAAACAGCAAACCGTTTTACATTGGTTTGCGTTCTTACCTGGTACTGCCGGATACCGGGTCTCTATAATGGCCGGTAACGTGCAACTGGCTTCTGCAGACTCAGATGCCAATCCTGCTGGCCATTCAGTGTCAGCTGTCCGCTCTCAGCCAATAATATCAATTCTGTGCATATTCCAATGCATAAAATCTGTATTAGTTAGTCTAGAACTCTGGTTCCAAGCTGGCTAATGACGCCTCATTGTTGCTGACAGAGAAAGTGCTAGCAGAGGGCTTGTTTGTGCAGAGTTTTAAAGGGAAGCGCTGCACATTGACTCAAGGCACCATAATCATTTCAAATCAGGTGAGTTTCATTTTAGGGTAAAATGACCCTTATTGGCGCTGCTTCAGCACCAGGAGTCGACATTTCGGCCCAGCGCACACACAGGTCCATGGAGCATCCAGCGAGACCCTCTTTAGACACAGCCTATTCCCTGCAATAGTCACTGATGAAGGCTGCAGGTCCTGACACATAGAGTCTGCCTGGTGTAAGGATGTGTCCGGCAGAGAAGAAATACAGAGAAACAGTAATCCCTACTTTGTCTCTGTATATCTCTTTCCTGGGTTGGAATTTCAGTGAAATAATGAGTATTTAGCAAAGATTCTATCTTTATAAAAAATAAAAACACACAGTACTATATGCACAACATGCCAACAATCTCACTCTGTGTATCCCATGTGTAGAATACTAGAATCCAAAAACTAACTAAAAGCAATCACCTCATATCTCCATCACATTTACACACACCAGCCATGTTATCTAGATTACATGGTATCTGCCATTAGTGAACTTCCAGAAAAGTGTGCCATGGCAGCCATGCCCAGTCCCTTTACAATTCTGCGCATGGCGCACACACACAACACCTGAAGCAAGGCACCATGTACAAGCTACTATGGTCAAAAATCTCTAAAAAGGCAGTTTATTGGCAGGAGAGGATCAGGGACAGACGGGAAAGTTATAGACGGATAAAAAAAATTAAAATTAAAAAAAACATTAATTCAATGGAATTCCAAATATAAACAAGCCATCTACATTTTAAAAATATACACTTTCTCCAAAAAGAGTGCAAGCTTCTAGGGTGGACATTTACTCAGTGTTTATAGCTGTTACTTTGGATACGTAGAGATTTTGTTTTGTTACAATAATATACATTATAGAGCAGAACAAACAATATATATAAAACTTCTAGCGACAACTTAGACCAGAAACACTCAGAATCAAGATATCAAAGCCAGACGTAGCATTAGCTATTGATTCTTACCTTGAATACCTCAGAAAAGAACCCAGATCCAATCTTCTCACAGTAGAAGTCATCAATGCGGGCCAGATTAGACACGGCGCTGCGCAGCGCTCTGTAGGAAGAGGGGCGCAGGCGATTTGACCCTTGGACATTGGGCATTAAGCTATGGGCTTCCAAAGTACCGAATCCCTCAGTGTCTGGGTCTCCATCTGGTTCCATATCAAAAGATCCTGTCACATACCACTTGAGATCTTAAAAACAGAAAGGCTTTGTGGGGGTTTGGTAGGGGAGCACAGACTCACAAGGTCCTTAGAGAGCAATAGAAGTAAAGGCTTCTTGAATAATTCCAAAAGAACAGGAGGGAGAAAATGTCTGAAGAGGGCATCCCTTAACAGGTCCATGAACAGCTACAGGCTGGTGGCTCTGCTAGGAGAAGACGTCTGTTGGATGCTCCTTAGTGTCCTTTCAAATCTCCTACTGGAACCCAAGCTGACTGCCCTGAGAGTCCTGGCAGGTTCACATTTTTAATGCTTCAACACCAGCTGCAACCGGAGCTCTGGACACTGGATTAGACCCTCAATAGCTCATCAATGTATCTCTGTGGGGACAATACAATGAGCAGAGATACTAACTAACGAGACTGCTGGATCTCACCCTCAATAGTTCATCAATGTATATCTGTGGGAACTCAACAATGAGCAGAGATACTCACTAACCAGACTGCTGGATCTCACCCTCAATAGTTCATCAATGTATATCTGTGGGAACTCAACAATGAGCAGAGATACTAACTAACCAGACTGCTGGATCTCACCCTCAATAGTTCATCAATGTATATCTGTGGGAACTCAACAATGAGCAGAGATACTAACTAACCAGACTGCTGGATCTCACCCTCAATAGTTCATCAATGTATCTCGGTGGGGACAATACAATGAGCAGAGATACTAACTAACCAGACTGCTGGATCTCACCCTCAATAGTTCATCAATGTATATATGTGGGAACTCAACAATGAGCAGAGATACTCACTAACCAGACTGCTGGATCTCACCCTCAATAGTTCATCAATGTATCTCGGTGGGGACAATACAATGAGCAGAGATACTCACTAACCAGACTGCTGGATCTCACCCTCAATAGTTCATCAATGTATATCTGTGGGAACTCAACAATGAGCAGAGATACTTACTAACCAGACTGCTGTTACACTCCATGTTATCACCCCTGCCTCAGTAGATTTCAAGCCATTAATAAGTAAACCTGTCCTGACAGTGAGCTTGGTCATAGGTCTCCCATTAATACCAGCTATACCCAGTACCCTCTCACCCTGTGTGACCCAGTAATACCCAGTACCCTCTCACCCTGTGTGACCCAGTAATACCCAGTACCCTCTCACCCTGTGTGACCGAGTAATACCCAGTACCCCCTCACCCCGTGTGACCCGGTAATACCCAGTACCCTCTCACCCTGTGTGACCCGGTAATACCCAGTACCCTCTCACCCTGTGTGACCCAGTAATACCCAGTACCCTCTCACCCTGTGTGACCCAGTAATACCCAGTACCCTCTCACCCTGTGTGACCCAGTAATACCCAGTACCCTCTCACCCTGTGTGACCCAGTAATACCCAGTACCCTCTCACCCTGTGTGACCCAGTAATACCCTCTCACCCTGTGTGACCCAGTAATACCCAGTACCCTCTCAACCTGTGTGACCCAGTAATACCCTCTCACCCTGTGTGACCCAGTAACACCCTCTCACCCTGTGTGACCCAGTAACACCCAGTACCCTCTCACCCTGTGTGACCCAGTAATACCCAGTACCCTCTCACCCTGTGTGACCCAGTAATACCCAGTACCCTCTCACCCTGTGTGACCCAGTAATACCCAGTACCTCTCACCCTGTGTGACCCAGTAATACCCAGTACCCTCTCACCCTGTGTGACCCAGTAATACCCAGTACCCTCTCACCCTGTGTGACCCAGTAATACCCAGTACCCTCTCACCCTGTGTGACCCAGTAATACCCAGTACCCTCTCACCCTGTGTGACCCAGTAATACCCAGTACCCTCTCACCCTGTGTGACCCAGTAATACCCAGTACCCTCTCACCCTGTGTGACCCAGTAACACCCAGTACCCTCTCACCCTGTGTGACCCAGTAATACCCAGTACCCTCTCACCCTGTGTGACCCAGTAATACCCAGTACCCTCTCACCCTGTGTGACCCAGTAATACCCAGTACCCTCTCACCCTGTGTGACCCAGTAATACCCAGTACCCTCTCACCCTGTGTGACCCAGTAATACCCAGTACCCTCTCACCCTGTGTGACCCAGTAACACCCAGTACCCTCTCACCCTGTGTGACCCAGTAATACCCAGTACCCTCTAACCCTGTGTGACCCAGTAAAACCTAGTACCCTCTCACCCTGTGTGACCCAGTAATACCCAGTACCCTCTCACCCTGTGTGACCCAGTAACACCCAGTACCCTCTCACCCTGTGTGACCAAGTAATACCCAGTACCCTCTCACCCTGTGTGACCCAGTAATACCCAGTACCCTCTCACCCTGTGTGACCCAGTAATACCCAGTACCCTCTCACCCTGTGTGACCCAGTAATACCCAGTACCCTCTCACCCTGTGTGACCCAGTAATACCCAGTACCCTCTCACCCTGTGTGACCCAGTAATACCCAGTACCCTCTCACCCTGTGTGACCCAGTAATACCCAGTACCCTCTCACCCTGTGTGACCCAGTAATACCCAGTACCCTCTCACCCTGTGTGACCCAGTAATACCCAGTACCCTCTCACCCTGTGTGACCCAGTACCCTCTCACCCTGTGTGACCCAGTAATACCCAGTACCCTCTCACCCTGTGTGACCCAGTAATACCCAGTACCCTCTCACCCTGTGTGACCCAGTAATACCCAGTACCCTCTCACCCTGTGTGACCCAGTAATACCCAGTACCCTCTCACCCTGTGTGACCCAGTAATACCCAGTACCCTCTCACCCTGTGTGACCCAGTAATACCCAGTACCCTCTCACCCTGTGTGACCCAGTAATACCCAGTACCCTCTCACCCTGTGTGACCCAGTAATACCCAGTACCCTCTCACCCTGTGTGACCCAGTAATACCCAGTACCCTCTCACCCTGTGTGACCCAGTAATACCCAGTACCCTCTCACCCTGTGTGACCCAGTAATACCCAGTACCCTCTCACCCTGTGTGACCCAGTAATACCCAGTACCCTCTCACCCTGTGTGACCCAGTAATACCCAGTACCCTCTCACCCTGTGTGACCCAGTAATACCCAGTACCCTCTCACCCTGTGTGACCCAGTAATACCCAGTACCCTCTCACCCTGTGTGACCCAGTAATACCCAGTACCCTCTCACCCTGTGTGACCCAGTAATACCCAGTACCCTCTCACCCTGTGTGACCCAGTAATACCCAGTACCCTCTCACCCTGTGTGACCCAGTAATACCCAGTACCCTCTCACCCTGTGTGACCCAGTAATACCCAGTACCCTCTCACCCTGTGTGACCCAGTAATACCCAGTACCCTCTCACCCTGTGTGACCCAGTAATACCCAGTACCCTCTCACCCTGTGTGACCCAGTAATACCCAGTACCCTCTCACCCTGTGTGACCCAGTAATACCCTCTCACCCTGTGTGACCCAGTAATACCCAGTACCCTCTCACCCTGTGTGACCCAGTAATACCCAGTACCCTCTCACCCTGTGTGACCCAGTAATACCCAGTACCCTCTCACCCTGTGTGACCCAGTAATACCCTCTCACCCTGTGTGACCCAGTAATACCCAGTACCCTCTCACCCTGTGTGACCCAGTAATACCCAGTACCCTCTCACCCTGTGTGACCCAGTAATACCCAGTACCCTCTCACCCTGTGTGACCCAGTAATACCCAGTACCCTCTCACCCTGTGTGACCCAGTAATACCCAGTACCCTCTCACCCTGTGTGACCCAGTAATACCCAGTACCCTCTCACCCTGTGTGACCCAGTAATACCCAGTACCCTCTCACCCTGTGTGACCCAGTAATACCCTCTCACCCTGTGTGACCCAGTAATACCCAGTACCCTCTCACCCTGTGTGACCCAGTAATACCCAGTACCCTCTCACCCTGTGTGACCCAGTAATACCCAGTACCCTCTCACCCTGTGTGACCCAGTAATACCCAGTACCCTCTCACCCTGTGTGACCCAGTAATACCCAGTACCCTCTCACCCTGTGTGACCCAGTAATACCCAGTACCCTCTCACCCTGTGTGACCCAGTAATACCCAGTACCCTCTCACCCTGTGTGACCCAGTAATACCCAGTACCCTCTCACCCTGTGTGACCCAGTAATACCCAGTACCCTCTCACCCTGTGTGACCCAGTAATACCCAGTACCCTCTCACCCTGTGTGACCCAGTAATACCCAGTACCCTCTCACCCTGTGTGACCCAGTAATACCCAGTACCCTCTCACCCTGTGTGACCCAGTAATACCCAGTACCCTCTCACCCTGTGTGACCCAGTAATACCCAGTACCCTCTCACCCTGTGTGACCCAGTAATACCCAGTACCCTCTCACCCTGTGTGACCCAGTAATACCCAGTACCCTCTCACCCTGTGTGACCCAGTAATACCCTCTCACCCTGTGTGACCCAGTAATACCCAGTACCCTCTCACCCTGTGTGACCCAGTAATACCCAGTACCCTCTCACCCTGTGTGACCCAGTAATACCCAGTACCCTCTCACCCTGTGTGACCCAGTAATACCCAGTACCCTCTCACCCTGTGTGACCCAGTAATACCCAGTACCCTCTCACCCTGTGTGACCCAGTAATACCCAGTACCCTCTCACCCTGTGTGACCCAGTAATACCCAGTACCCTCTCACCCTGTGTGACCCAGTAATACCCAGTACCCTCTCACCCTGTGTGACCCAGTAATACCCAGTACCCTCTCACCCTGTGTGACCCAGTAATACCCAGTACCCTCTCACCCTGTGTGACCCAGTAATACCCAGTACCCTCTCACCCTGTGTGACCCAGTAATACCCAGTACCCTCTCACCCTGTGTGACCCAGTAATACCCAGTACCCTCTCACCCTGTGTGACCCAGTAATACCCAGTACCCTCTCACCCTGTGTGACCCAGTAATACCCAGTACCCTCTCACCCTGTGTGACCCAGTAATACCCAGTACCCTCTCACCCTGTGTGACCCAGTAATACCCAGTACCCTCTCACCCTGTGTGACCCAGTAATACCCAGTACCCTCTCACCCTGTGTGACCCAGTAATACCCAGTACCCTCTCACCCTGTGTGACCCAGTAATACCCAGTACCCTCTCACCCTGTGTGACCCAGTAATACCCAGTACCCTCTCACCCTGTGTGACCCAGTAATACCCAGTACCCTCTCACCCTGTGTGACCCAGTAATACCCAGTACCCTCTCACCCTGTGTGACCCAGTAATACCCAGTACCCTCTCACCCTGTGTGACCCAGTAATACCCAGTACCCTCTCACCCTGTGTGACCCAGTAATACCCAGTACCCTCTCACCCTGTGTGACCCAGTAATACCCAGTACCCTCTCACCCTGTGTGACCCAGTAATACCCAGTACCCTCTCACCCTGTGTGACCCAGTAATACCCAGTACCCTCTCACCCTGTGTGACCCAGTAATACCCAGTACCCTCTCACCCTGTGTGACCCAGTAATACCCAGTACCCTCTCACCCTGTGTGACCCAGTAATACCCAGTACCCTCTCACCCTGTGTGACCCAGTAATACCCAGTACCCTCTCACCCTGTGTGACCCAGTAATACCCAGTACCCTCTCACCCTGTGTGACCCAGTAATACCCAGTACCCTCTCACCCTGTGTGACCCAGTAATACCCAGTACCCTCTCACCCTGTGTGACCCAGTAATACCCAGTACCCTCTCACCCTGTGTGACCCAGTAATACCCAGTACCCTCTCACCCTGTGTGACCCAGTAATACCCAGTACCCTCTCACCCTGTGTGACCCAGTAATACCCAGTACCCTCTCACCCTGTGTGACCCAGTAATACCCAGTACCCTCTCACCCTGTGTGACCCAGTAATACCCAGTACCCTCTCACCCTGTGTGACCCAGTAATACCCAGTACCCTCTCACCCTGTGTGACCCAGTAATACCCAGTACCCTCTCACCCTGTGTGACCCAGTAATACCCAGTACCCTCTCACCCTGTGAGACCCAGTAATACCCTCTCACCCTGTGTGACCCAGTAATACCCAGTACCCTCTCACCCTGTGAGACCCAGTAATACCCTCTCACCCTGTGTGACCCAGTAATACCCAGTACCCTCTCACCCTGTGAGACCCAGTAATACCCTCTCACCCTGTGTGACCCAGTAATACCCAGTACCCTCTCACCCTGTGAGACCCAGTAATACCCTCTCACCCTGTGTGACCCAGTAATACCCAGTACCCTCTCACCCTGTGAGACCCAGTAATACCCTCTCACCCTGTGTGACCCAGTAATACCCAGTACCCTCTCACCCTGTGTGACCCAGTAATACCCAGTACCCTCTCACCCTGTGTGACCCAGTAATACCCAGTACCCTCTCACCCTGTGTGACCCAGTAATACCCAGTACCCTCTCACCCTGTGTGACCCAGTAACACCCAGTACCCTCTCACCCTGTGTGACCCAGTAATACCCAGTACCCTCTCACCCTGTGTGACCCAGTAACACCCAGTACCCTCTCACCCTGTGTGACCCAGTAATACCCAGTACCCTCTCACCCTGTGTGACCCAGTAATACCCAGTACCCTCTCACCCTGTGTGACCCAGTAATACCCAGTACCCTCTCACCCTGTGTGACCCAGTAATACCCAGTACCCTCTCACCCTGTGTGACCCAGTAATACCCAGTATACCCTCTCACCCTGTGTGACCCAGTAATACCCAGTACCCTCTCACCCTGTGAGACCCAGTAATACCCAGTACCCTCTCACCCTGTGTGACCCAGTAATACCCAGTACCCTCTCACCCTGTGTGACCCAGTAATACCCAGTACCCTCTCACCCTGTGTGACCCAGTAATACCCAGTACCCTCTCACCCTGTGTGACCCAGTAATACCCAGTACCCTCTCACCCTGTGTGACCCAGTAATACCCAGTACCCTCTCACCCTGTGTGACCCAGTAATACCCAGTACCCTCTCACCCTGTGTGACCCAGTAATACCCAGTACCCTCTCACCCTGTGTGACCCAGTAATACCCTCTCACCCTGTGTGACCCAGTAATACCCAGTACCCTCTCACCCTGTGTGACCCAGTAATACCCAGTACCCTCTCACCCTGTGTGACCCAGTAATACCCAGTACCCTCTCACCCTGTGTGACCCAGTAATACCCAGTACCCTCTCACCCTGTGTGACCCAGTAATACCCAGTACCCTCTCACCCTGTGTGACCCAGTAATACCCAGTACCCTCTCACCCTGTGTGACCCAGTAATACCCAGTACCCTCTCACCCTGTGTGACCCAGTAATACCCAGTACCCTCTCACCCTGTGTGACCCAGTAATACCCAGTACCCTCTCACCCTGTGTGACCCAGTAACACCCAGTACCCTCTCACCCTGTGTGACCCAGTAACACCCAGTACCCTCTCACCCTGTGTGACCCAGTAATACCCAGTACCCTCTCACCCTGTGTGACCCAGTAATACCCAGTACCCTCTCACCCTGTGTGACCCAGTAATACCCAGTACCCTCTCACCCTGTGTGACCCAGTAATACCCAGTACCCTCTCACCCTGTGTGACCCAGTAATACCCAGTACCCTCTCACCCTGTGTGACCCAGTAATACCCAGTACCCTCTCACCCTGTGTGACCCAGTAATACCCAGTACCCTCTCACCCTGTGTGACCCAGTAACACCCAGTACCCTCTCACCCTGTGTGACCCAGTAATACCCAGTACCCTCTCACCCTGTGTGACCCAGTAATACCCAGTACCCTCTCACCCTGTGTGACCCAGTAATACCCAGTACCCTCTCACCCTGTGTGACCCAGTAATACCCAGTACCCTCTCACCCTGTGTGACCCAGTAATACCCAGTACCCTCTCACCCTGTGTGACCCAGTAATACCCAGTACCCTCTCACCCTGTGTGACCCAGTAATACCCAGTACCCTCTCACCCTGTGTGACCCAGTAATACCCAGTACCCTCTCACCCTGTGTGACCCAGTAATACCCAGTAACCTCTCACCCTGTGTGACCCAGTAATACCCAGTACCCTCTCACCCTGTGTGACCCAGTAATACCCAGTACCCTCTCACCCTGTGTGACCCAGTAATACCCAGTACCCTCTCACCCTGTGTGACCCAGTAATACCCAGTACCCTCTCACCCTGTGTGACCCAGTAATACCCAGTACCCTCTCACCCTGTGTGACCCAGTAATACCCAGTACCCTCTCACCCTGTGTGACCCAGTAATACCCAGTAACCTCTCACCCTGTGTGACCCAGTAATACCCAGTACCCTCTCACCCTGTGTGACCCAGTAATACCCAGTACCCTCTCACCCTGTGTGACCCAGTAATACCCAGTACCCTCTCACCCTGTGTGACCCAGTAATACCCAGTACCCTCTCACCCTGTGTGACCCAGTAATACCCAGTACCCTCTCACCCTGTGTGACCCAGTAATACCCAGTACCCTCTCACCCTGTGTGACCCAGTAACACCCAGTACCCTCTCACCCTGTGTGACCCAGTAATACCCAGTACCCTCTCACCCTGTGTGACCCAGTAATACCCAGTACCCTCTCACCCTGTGTGACCCAGTAATACCCAGTACCCTCTCACCCTGTGAGACCCAGTAATACCCTCTCACCCTGTGTGACCCAGTAACACCCAGTACCCTCTCACCCTGTGAGACCCAGTAATACCCTCTCACCCTGTGTGACCCAGTAATACCCAGTACCCTCTCACCCTGTGAGACCCAGTAATACCCTCTCACCCTGTGTGACCCAGTAATACCCAGTACCCTCTCACCCTGTGAGACCCAGTAATACCCTCTCACCCTGTGTGACCCAGTAATACCCAGTACCCTCTCACCCTGTGAGACCCAGTAATACCCTCTCACCCTGTGTGACCCAGTAATACCCAGTACCCTCTCACCCTGTGAGACCCAGTAATACCCTCTCACCCTGTGTGACCCAGTAATACCCAGTACCCTCTCACCCTGTGAGACCCAGTAATACCCTCTCACCCTGTGTGACCCAGTAATACCCAGTACCCTCTCACCCTGTGTGACCCAGTAATACCCAGTACCCTCTCACCCTGTGAGACCCAGTAATACCCAGTACCCTCTCACCCTGTGTGACCCAGTAATACCCAGTACCCTCTCACCCTGTGTGACCCAGTAACACCCAGTACCCTCTCACCCTGTGTGACCCAGTAATACCCAGTACCCTCTCACCCTGTGTGACCCAGTAACACCCAGTACCCTCTCACCCTGTGTGACCCAGTAATACCCAGTACCCTCTCACCCTGTGTGACCCAGTAATACCCAGTACCCTCTCACCCTGTGTGACCCAGTAATACCCAGTACCCTCTCACCCTGTGTGACCCAGTAATACCCAGTACCCTCTCACCCTGTGAGACCCAGTAATACCCAGTAATACCCTCTCACCCTGTGTGACCCAGTAATACCCAGTACCCTCTCACCCTGTGAGACCCAGTAATACCCAGTACCCTCTCACCCTGTGTGACCCAGTAATACCCAGTACCCTCTCACCCTGTGTGACCCAGTAATACCCAGTACCCTCTCACCCTGTGTGACCCAGTAATACCCAGTACCCTCTCACCCTGTGTGACCCAGTAATACCCAGTACCCTCTCACCCTGTGTGACCCAGTAATACCCAGTACCCTCTCACCCTGTGTGACCCAGTAATACCCAGTACCCTCTCACCCTGTGTGACCCAGTAATACCCAGTACCCTCTCACCCTGTGTGACCCAGTAATACCCAGTACCCTCTCACCCTGTGTGACCCAGTAATACCCAGTAATACCCTCTCACCCTGTGTGACCCAGTAATACCCAGTACCCTCTCACCCTGTGTGACCCAGTAATACCCAGTACCCTCTCACCCTGTGTGACCCAGTAATACCCAGTACCCTCTCACCCTGTGTGACCCAGTAACACCCAGTACCCTCTCACCCTGTGTGACCCAGTACCCTCTCACCCTGTGTGACCCAGTAATACCCAGTACCCTCTCACCCTGTGTGACCCAGTAATACCCAGTACCCTCTCACCCTGTGTGACCCAGTAATACCCAGTACCCTCTCACCCTGTGTGACCCAGTAATACCCAGTACCCTCTCACCCTGTGTGACCCAGTAATACCCAGTACCCTCTCACCCTGTGTGACCCAGTAATACCCAGTACCCTCTCACCCTGTGTGACCCAGTAATACCCAGTACCCTCTCACCCTGTGTGACCCAGTAATACCCAGTAATACCCTCTCACCCTGTGTGACCCAGTAATACCCAGTACCCTCTCACCCTGTGTGACCCAGTAATACCCAGTACCCTCTCACCCTGTGTGACCCAGTAATACCCAGTACCCTCTCACCCTGTGTGACCCAGTAACACCCAGTACCCTCTCACCCTGTGTGACCCAGTACCCTCTCACCCTGTGTGACCCAGTAATACCCAGTACCCTCTCACCCTGTGTGACCCAGTAATACCCAGTACCCTCTCACCCTGTGTGACCCAGTAATACCCAGTACCCTCTCACCCTGTGTGACCCAGTAATACCCAGTACCCTCTCACCCTGTGTGACCCAGTAATACCCAGTACCCTCTCACCCTGTGTGACCCAGTAACACCCAGTACCCTCTCACCCTGTGTGACCCAGTACCCTCTCACCCTGTGTGACCCAGTAATACCCAGTACCCTCTCACCCTGTGTGACCCAGTAATACCCAGTACCCTCTCACCCTGTGTGACCCAGTAATACCCAGTACCCTCTCACCCTGTGTGACCCAGTAATACCCAGTACCCTCTCACCCTGTGTGACCCAGTAATACCCAGTACCCTCTCACCCTGTGAGACCCAGTAATACCCAGTACCCTCTCACCCTGTGTGACCCAGTAATACCCAGTACCCTCTCACCCTGTGTGACCCAGTAACACCCAGTACCCTCTCACCCTGTGTGACCCAGTAATACCCAGTACCCTCTCACCCTGTGTGACCCAGTAATACCCAGTACCCTCTCACCCTGTGTGACCCAGTAATACCCAGTACCCTCTCACCCTGTGTGACCCAGTAATACCCAGTACCCTCTCACCCTGTGAGACCCAGTAATACCCAGTAATACCCTCTCACCCTGTGTGACCCAGTAATACCCAGTACCCTCTCACCCTGTGAGACCCAGTAATACCCAGTACCCTCTCACCCTGTGTGACCCAGTAATACCCAGTACCCTCTCACCCTGTGTGACCCAGTAATACCCAGTACCCTCTCACCCTGTGTGACCCAGTAATACCCAGTACCCTCTCACCCTGTGTGACCCAGTAATACCCAGTACCCTCTCACCCTGTGTGACCCAGTAATACCCAGTACCCTCTCACCCTGTGTGACCCAGTAATACCCAGTACCCTCTCACCCTGTGTGACCCAGTAATACCCAGTACCCTCTCACCCTGTGTGACCCAGTAATACCCAGTACCCTCTCACCCTGTGTGACCCAGTAATACCCAGTAATACCCTCTCACCCTGTGTGACCCAGTAATACCCAGTACCCTCTCACCCTGTGTGACCCAGTAATACCCAGTACCCTCTCACCCTGTGTGACCCAGTAATACCCAGTACCCTCTCACCCTGTGTGACCCAGTAACACCCAGTACCCTCTCACCCTGTGTGACCCAGTACCCTCTCACCCTGTGTGACCCAGTAATACCCAGTACCCTCTCACCCTGTGTGACCCAGTAATACCCAGTACCCTCTCACCCTGTGTGACCCAGTAATACCCAGTACCCTCTCACCCTGTGTGACCCAGTAATACCCAGTACCCTCTCACCCTGTGTGACCCAGTAATACCCAGTACCCTCTCACCCTGTGTGACCCAGTAATACCCAGTACCCTCTCACCCTGTGTGACCCAGTAATACCCAGTAATACCCTCTCACCCTGTGTGACCCAGTAATACCCAGTACCCTCTCACCCTGTGTGACCCAGTAATACCCAGTACCCTCTCACCCTGTGTGACCCAGTAATACCCAGTACCCTCTCACCCTGTGTGACCCAGTAACACCCAGTACCCTCTCACCCTGTGTGACCCAGTACCCTCTCACCCTGTGTGACCCAGTAATACCCAGTACCCTCTCACCCTGTGTGACCCAGTAATACCCAGTACCCTCTCACCCTGTGTGACCCAGTAATACCCAGTACCCTCTCACCCTGTGTGACCCAGTAATACCCAGTACCCTCTCACCCTGTGTGACCCAGTAATACCCAGTACCCTCTCACCCTGTGTGACCCAGTAACACCCAGTACCCTCTCACCCTGTGTGACCCAGTACCCTCTCACCCTGTGTGACCCAGTAATACCCAGTACCCTCTCACCCTGTGTGACCCAGTAATACCCAGTACCCTCTCACCCTGTGTGACCCAGTAATACCCAGTACCCTCTCACCCTGTGTGACCCAGTAATACCCAGTACCCTCTCACCCTGTGTGACCCAGTAATACCCAGTACCCTCTCACCCTGTGAGACCCAGTAATACCCAGTACCCTCTCACCCTGTGTGACCCAGTAATACCCAGTACCCTCTCACCCTGTGTGACCCAGTAATACCCAGTACCCTCTCACCCTGTGAGACCCAGTAATACCCAGTACCCTCTCACCCTGTGTGACCCAGTAATACCCAGTACCCTCTCACCCTGTGTGACCCAGTAATACCCAGTACCCTCTCACCCTGTGTGACCCAGTAATACCCAGTACCCTCTCACCCTGTGTGACCCAGTAAAACCCAGTACCCTCTCACCCTGTGTGACCCAGTAACACCCAGTACCCTCTCACCCTGTGTGACCCAGTAATACCCAGTACCCTCTCACCCTGTGTGACCCAGTAATACCCAGTACCCTCTCACCCTGTGTGACCCAGTAATACCCAGTACCCTCTCACCCTGTGTGACCCAGTAATACCCAGTACCCTCTCACCCTGTGTGACCCAGTAATACCCAGTACCCTCTCACCCTGTGTGACCCAGTAATACCCAGTACCCTCTCACCCTGTGTGACCCGGTAATACCCAGTACCCTCTCACCCTGTACCTGCTTCCTGATGCCCACTAGTGGGCGTGTCCGGACTCCAGGTGGGCGGTAGTGGGGTCTCTCTCCTCCATCCGGTCCGGACTGACACAGAGATGGACGCTCTATCCGGCGCACTCGGTGGTTGGCAGGAAGTGGGGCGGACGTGCGCGTGCACGCAGGAACGAAGGAACGAGCGCGCGTGAGAGATAGTAGTGGGGTGGGGGGGGGGGAGTGATGAAGAGGGGGGGATAGGGAGGGGGTGCTGATGAAGAGGGGGGGATAGGGAGGGGGTGCTGATGAAGAGGGGGGGATAGGGAGGGGGTGCTGATGAAGAGGGGGGATAGGGAGGGGGTGCTGATGAAGAGGGGGGGTAGGGAGGGGGTGCTGATGAAGAGGGGGTATAGGGAGGGGGTGCTGATGAAGAGGGGGGATAGGGAGGGGGTGCTGATGAAGAGGGGGGATAGGGAGGGGGTGCTGATGAAGAGGGGGGGTAGGGAGGGGGTGCTGATGAAGAGGGGGGGTAGGGAGGGGGTGCTGATGAAGAGGGGGGATAGGGAGGGGGTGCTGATGAAGAGGGGGGGTAGGGAGGGGGTGCTGATGAAGAGGGGGTATAGGGAGGGGGTGCTGATGAAGAGGGGGGGATAGGGAGGGGGTGCTGATGAAGAGGGGGGGATAGGGAGGGGGTGCTGATGAAGAGGGGGGATAGGGAGGGGGTGCTGATGAAGAGGGGGGATAGGGAGGGGGTGCTGATGAAGAGGGGGGATAGGGAGGGGGTGCTGATGAAGAGGGGGGATAGGGAGGGGGTGCTGATGAAGAGGGGGGGTAGGGAGGGGGTGCTGATGAAGAGGGGGTATAGGGAGGGGGTGCTGATGAAGAGGGGGGGATAGGGAGGGGGTGCTGATGAAGAGGGGGGATAGGGAGGGGGTGCTGATGAAGAGGGGGGGATAGGGAGGGGGTGCTGATGAAGAGGGGGGATAGGGAGGGGGTGCTGATGAAGAGGGGGGATAGGGAGGGGGTGCTGATGAAGAGGGGGGTAGGGAGGGGGTGCTGATGAAGAGGGGGGGTAGGGAGGGGGTGCTGATGAAGAGGGGGGATAGGGAGGGCGTGCTGATGAAGAGGGGGGATAGGGAGGGGGTGCTGATGAAGAGGGGGGGTAGGGAGGGGGTGCTGATGAAGAGGGGGGGTAGGGAGGGGGTGCTGATGAAGAGGGGGGATAGGGAGGGGGTGCTGATGAAGAGGGGGGATAGGGAGGGGGTGCTGATGAAGAGGGGGGTAGGGAGGGGGTGCTGATGAAGAGGGGGGATAGGGAGGGGGTGCTGATGAAGAGGGGGGATAGGGAGGGGGTGCTGATGAAGAGGGGGGATAGGGAGGGGGTGCTGATGAAGAGGGGGGATAGGGAGGGGGTGCTGATGAAGAGGGGGGGTAGGGAGGGGGTGCTGATGAAGAGGGGGGGTAGGGAGGGGGTGCTGATGCACAGTAGCAGGGACAGGTAGAAACGTAGCAGACTATTAGTAAAATAGAAGAAATAAGGTAAATAAACAATTTAATAAGACGGAGATAATTGTTATTGGCTAATAATAATAATAGGTGGGCTTCCTAGCTCAGCCTTCCTGCTGCTCATTGCAATACGGAATGGAAAAGAGAAAAACGAAGGAAAAGGAGAGAAAAAAATGGGATAAAAGTTGTTTAAAAAATTGTTCACCTATAGCTGCATGATTTAAAAATAACATGTATCAAATGATGGACTAACTGCAGCTTACCGTATATCACAATTATATATATATCACAATTATATACAAGTATATCACAATTTTATACATATATATATACTTCAGGTACACTGTATTTATATATATATATATATATATATACATATATCACAATTATATACAAGTATATCACAATTATATATATATACATATATCACAATTATATACAAGTATATCACAATTATATATATATACATATATCACAATTATATACAAGTATATCACAATTACATACAAGTATATCACAATTATATACAAGTATATCACAATTATATACGTACATATATCACAATTATATACACGTATATGACAATTATCAGAGCTATCAGGGGATATAACATTTATGGGCATATGTTGTGTTTTGGGGTACTTGTGAGACTTTGTAAAATGTGTTTTTCTGCCTGGAGATAATTGGATGAATACAGTATCTGACTCTATTATCTCACTGGCAGAGGGGAGGGATTGTATGCTTGTTATGAGAGTGTCGTACATTTAATTACTGTTTTTATTGGTTTGTTAACTTGTGTCCCTGTGCCCAACAAGGTCCACGTGGGTGTCACCCTTGTTGGGAAACTTGCATAAAAGGCCAGTGTGCCGCTATTAAAACTCTGTTCCTGCTTACCCTCAACAAAGAGTCTCATCTCATGTGTGGGGGAAACATCTGTATCTGTCCTGGGGATTGCTATATCTATACTCCCCTGGAATTATAATTACTTGCTTTATAAGAGCTGTTCCTTCACGATTATGTAGATCACAATTATATATACATATATCACGATTATGTAGATCACAATTATATATACGTATATCACGATTATGTAGATCACAATTATATATACATATATCACGATTATGTAGATCACAATTATATATACATATATCACGATTATGTAAATCACAATTAAATATACGTATATCACGATTATGTAAATCACAATGAAATATACGTATATCACGATTATGTAAATCACAATTAAATATACGTATATCACGATTATGTAAATCACAATTATATATACATATATCACGATTAGATCACAATTATATATACGTATATCACGATTATGTAGATCACAATTATATATACATATATCACGATTATGTAAATCACAATTAAATATACGTATATCATGATTATGTAAATCACAATTAAATATACGTATATCATGATTATGTAAATCACAATTAAATATACGTATCACGATTATGTAAATCACAATTAAATATACGTATATCACGATTATGTAGATCACAATTATATATACATATATCACGATTAGATCACAATTATATATACATATATCACGATTAGATCACAATTATATATACATATATCACGATTAGATCACAATTATATATACATATATCACGATTAGATCACAATTATATATACATATATCACGATTAGATCACAATTATATATACATATATCACGATTAGATCACAATTATATATACATATATCACGATTAGATCACAATTATATATACATATATCACGATTAGATCACAATTATATATACATATATCACGATTAGATCACAATTATATATACATATATCACGATTAGATCACAATTATATATACATATATCACGATTAGATCACAATTATATATACATATATCACGATTAGATCACAATTATATATACGTATATCACGATTGGTGTCACCCTTGTTGGGAAACTTGCATAAAAGGCCAGTGTGCCGCTATTAAAACTCTGTTCCTGCTTACCCTCAACAAAGAGTCTCATCTCATGTGTGGGGGAAACATCTGTATCTGTCCTGGGGATTGCTATATCTATACTCCCCTGGAATTATAATTACTTGCTTTATAAGAGCTGTTCCTTCACGATTATGTAGATCACAATTATATATACATATATCACGATTATGTAGATCACAATTATATATACGTATATCACGATTATGTAGATCACAATTATATATACATATATCACGATTATGTAGATCACAATTATATATACATATATCACGATTATGTAAATCACAATTAAATATACGTATATCACGATTATGTAAATCACAATGAAATATACGTATATCACGATTATGTAAATCACAATTAAATATACGTATATCACGATTATGTAAATCACAATTATATATACATATATCACGATTAGATCACAATTATATATACGTATATCACGATTATGTAGATCACAATTATATATACATATATCACGATTATGTAAATCACAATTAAATATACGTATATCATGATTATGTAAATCACAATTAAATATACGTATATCATGATTATGTAAATCACAATTAAATATACGTATCACGATTATGTAAATCACAATTAAATATACGTATATCACGATTATGTAGATCACAATTATATATACATATATCACGATTAGATCACAATTATATATACATATATCACGATTAGATCACAATTATATATACATATATCACGATTAGATCACAATTATATATACATATATCACGATTAGATCACAATTATATATACATATATCACGATTAGATCACAATTATATATACATATATCACGATTAGATCACAATTATATATACATATATCACGATTAGATCACAATTATATATACATATATCACGATTAGATCACAATTATATATACATATATCACGATTAGATCACAATTATATATACATATATCACGATTAGATCACAATTATATATACATATATCACGATTAGATCACAATTATATATACATATATCACGATTAGATCACAATTATAAATACATATATCATGATTATAGTTACATCGCTGAAAAGAGACGTGCGTCCATCAAGTTCAGCCTTCCTCCCATTTGTTTTTTGCTGTTGATCCAAAAGAAGGCAAAAACCCAGTCTGAAGCGCTTCCAATTTTGCAACAAGCTAGGAAAAAAAATTCCTTCTTGACCCCAGAATGGCAGTCAGATTTATCCTTGGATCAAGCAGTTATTACCCTACATCGAGGTAATAATATAGTGATATTATGTGAGGTGATAATATAGTGATATTATGTGAGGTAATAATATAGTGATATTATGTGAGGTAATAATATAGTGATATTATGTGAGGTCATAATATAGTGATATTATGTGAGGTAATTATATAGTGATATTACGTGAGGTAATAATATAGTGATATTATGTGAGGTAATAATATAGTGATATTATGTGAGGTAATAATATAGTGATATTATGTGAGGTCATAATATAGTGATATTATGTGAGGTAATAATATAGTGATATTATGTGAGGTAATAATATAGTGATATTATGTGAGGTCATAATATAGTGATATTATGTGAGGTAATAATATAGTGATATTATGTGAGGTCATAATATAGTGATATTATGTGAGGTAATAATATAGTGATATTATGTGAGGTCATAATATAGTGATATTATGTGAGGTCATAATATAGTGATATTATGTGAGGTAATAATATAGTGATATTATGTGAGGTAATAATATAGTGATATTATGTGAGGTAATAATATAGTGATATTATGTGAGGTCATAATATAGTGATATTACGTGAGGTCATAATATAGTGATATTACGTGAGGTCATAATATAGTGAGTGATATTATGTGAGGTCATAATATAGTGATATTATGTGAGGTAATAATATAGTGATATTATGTGAGGTAATAATATAGTGATAT
The DNA here is from genome assembly GCF_036172605.1 of Pelobates fuscus. Lineage (NCBI taxonomy): Eukaryota > Metazoa > Chordata > Amphibia > Anura > Pelobatidae > Pelobates > Pelobates fuscus. The sequence goes on along the minus strand of NC_086321.1, from coordinate 5,674,333 downwards.
TACGTGAGGTAATAATATAGTGATATTATGTGAGGTAATAATATAGTGATATTACGTGAGGTAATAATATAGTGATATTATGTGAGGTCATAATATAGTGATATTATGTGAGGTCATAATATAGTGATATTACGTGAGGTAATAATATAGTGATATTACGTGAGGTAATAATATAGTGATATTATGTGAGGTCATAATATAGTGATATTACGTGAGGTAATAATATAGTGATATTACGTGAGGTCATAATATAGTGATATTATGTGAGGTAATAATATAGTGATATTACGTGAGGTCATAATATAGTGATATTATGTGAGGTCATAATATAGTGATATTACGTGAGGTAATAATATAGTGATATTACGTGAGGTCATAATATAGTGATATTATGTGAGGTCATAATATAATGATATTACGTGAGGTAATAATATAGTGATATTACGTGAGGTAATAATATAGTGATATTATGTGAGGTCATAATATAGTGATATTATGTGAGGTCATAATATAGTGATATTACGTGAGGTAATAATATAGTGATATTACGTGAGGTAATAATATAGTGATATTATGTGAGGTCATAATATAGTGATATTACGTGAGGTAATAATATAGTGATATTACGTGAGGTCATAATATAGTGATATTATGTGAGGTAATAATATAGTGATATTACGTGAGGTCATAATATAGTGATATTATGTGAGGTCATAATATAGTGATATTACGTGAGGTAATAATATAGTGATATTACGTGAGGTCATAATATAGTGATATTATGTGAGGTCATAATATAATGATATTACGTGAGGTAATAATATAGTGATATTATGTGAGGTCATAATATAGTGATATTATGTGAGGTAATAATATAGTGATATTATGTGAGGTAATAATATAGTGATATTATGTGAGGTAATAATATAGTGATATTATGTGAGGTAATATAGTGATATTACGTGAGGTCATAATATAGTGATATTATGTGAGGTCATAATATAGTGATATTATGTGAGGTCATAATATAGTGAGTGATATTACGTGAGGTCATAATATAGTGATATTACGTGAGGTAATAATATAGTGATATTATGTGAGGTAATATAGTGATATTATGTGAGGTAATATAGTGATATTACGTGAGGTCATAATATAGTGATATTATGTGAGGTCATAATATAGTGATATTACGTGAGGTCATAATATAGTGATATTATGTGAGGTAATATAGTGATATTACGTGAGGTAATAATATAGTGATATTATCTGTGGTAATATAGTGATATTATGTGAGGTAATATAGTGTTATTATGTGAGGTCATAATATAGTGATATTATGTGAGGTAATAATATAGTGATATTACGTGAGGTAATAATATAGTGATATTATGTGAGGTAATAATATAGTGATATTACGTGAGGTAATAATATAGTGATATTACGTGAGGTAATAATATAGTGATATTATGTGAGGTAATAATATAGTGATATTATGTGAGGTCATAATATAGTGATATTATGTGAGGTAATAATATAGTGATATTATGTGAGGTCATAATATAGTGATATTATATGAGGTAATATAGTAATATTACGTGAGGTAATAATATAGTGATATTATCTGTGGTAATATAGTGATATTATGTGAGGTAATATAGTGTTATTATGTGAGGTCATAATATAGTGATATTATGTGAGGTAATAATATAGTGATATTATGTGAGGTAATAATATAGTGATATTACGTGAGGTAATAATATAGTGATATTATGTGAGGTAATAATATAGTGATATTATGTGAGGTCATAATATAGTGATATTATGTGAGGTAATAATATAGTGATATTATGTGAGGTCATAATATAGTGATATTATGTGAGGTAATATAGTGATATTACGTGAGGTAATAATATAGTGATATTATCTGTGGTAATATAGTGATATTATGTGAGGTAATATAGTGTTATTATGTGAGGTCATAATATAGTGATATTATGTGAGGTAATAATATAGTGATATTACGTGAGGTAATAATATAGTGATATTATGTGAGGTAATATAGTGATATTACGTGAGGTCATAATATAGTGATATTATGTGAGGTCATAATATAGTGATATTACGTGAGGTAATAATATAGTGATATTACGTGAGGTCATAATATAGTGATATTATGTGAGGTCATAATATAGTGATATTACGTGAGGTAATAATATAGTGATATTATGTGAGGTCATAATATAGTGATATTATGTGAGGTAATAATATAGTGATATTATGTGAGGTAATAATATAGTGATATTATGTGAGGTAATATAGTGATATTACGTGAGGTCATAATATAGTGATATTATGTGAGGTCATAATATAGTGATATTATGTGAGGTCATAATATAGTGAGTGATATTACGTGAGGTCATAATATAGTGATATTACGTGAGGTAATAATATAGTGATATTATGTGAGGTAATATAGTGATATTACGTGAGGTCATAATATAGTGATATTATGTGAGGTCATAATATAGTGATATTACGTGAGGTCATAATATAGTGATATTATGTGAGGTCATAATATAGTGATATTACGTGAGGTAATAATATAGTGATATTATGTGAGGTCATAATATAGTGATATTATGTGAGGTCATAATATAGTGAGTGATTTTACGTGAGGTCATAATATAGTGATATTATGTGAGGTAATAATATAGTGATATTATGTGAGGTAATAATATAGTGATATTATGTGAGGTCATAATATAGTGATATTATGTGAGGTAATAATATAGTGATATTATGTGAGGTTATATAGTGATATTATGTGAGGTAATATAGTGATATTACGTGAGGTAATAATATAGTGATATTATGTGAGGTAATAATATAGTGATATTATGTGAGGTTATATAGTGATATTATGTGAGGTAATATAGTGATATTACGTGAGGTAATAATATAGTGATATTATGTGAGGTAATAATATAGTGATATTATGTGAGGTAATATAGTGATATTATGTGAGGTAATATAGTGATATTACGTGAGGTAATAATATAGTGATATTATGTGAGGTAATAATATAGTGATATTATGTGAGGTAATAATATAGTGATATTACGTGAGGTAATATAGTGATATTATGTGAGGTAATATAGTGATATTACGTGAGGTAATATAGTGATATTATGTGAGGTAATATAGTGATATTATGTGAGGTAATATAGTGATATTACGTGAGGTAATAATATAGTGATATTATGTGAGGTCATAATATAGTGATATTACGTGAGGTAATAATATAGTGATATTATGTGAGGTCATAATATAGTGATATTATGTGAGGTAATAATATAGTGATATTATGTGAGGTAATAATATAGTGATATTATGTGAGGTAATAATATAGTGATATTATGTGAGGTAATATAGTGATATTACGTGAGGTCATAATATAGTGATATTATGTGAGGTCATAATATAGTGATATTATGTGAGGTCATAATATAGTGCGTGATATTACGTGAGGTCATAATATAGTGATATTACGTGAGGTCATAATATAGTGATATTATGTGAGGTAATATAGTGATATTATGTGAGGTAATATAGTGATATTACGTGAGGTCATAATATAGTGATATTATGTGAGGTCATAATATAGTGATATTACGTGAGGTAATAATATAGTGATATTATGTGAGGTCATAATATAGTGATATTATGTGAGGTCATAATATAGTGAGTGATATTACGTGAGGTCATAATATAGTGATATTATGTGAGGTAATAATATAGTGATATTATGTGTGGTAATATAGTGATATTATGTGAGGTAATATAGTGTTATTATGTGAGGTAATATAGTGATATTATGTGAGGTAATTATATAGTGATATTACGTGAGGTAATAATATAGTGATATTATGTGAGGTAATAATATAGTGATATTACGTGAGGTAATAATATAGTGATATTACGTGAGGTAATAATATAGTGATATTATGTGAGGTAATAATATAGTGATATTATGTGAGGTCATAATATAGTGATATTATGTGAGGTAATAATATAGTGATATTATGTGAGGTAATATAGTGATATTATGTGAGGTCATAATATAGTGATATTATGTGAGGTAATATAGTGATATTACGTGAGGTAATAATATAGTGATATTATCTGTGGTAATATAGTGATATTATGTGAGGTAATATAGTGTTATTATGTGAGGTCATAATATAGTGATATTATGTGAGGTAATAATATAGTGATATTACGTGAGGTAATAATATAGTGATATTATGTGAGGTAATATAGTGATATTACGTGAGGTCATAATATAGTGATATTATGTGAGGTCATAATATAGTGATATTACGTGAGGTAATAATATAGTGATATTACGTGAGGTCATAATATAGTGATATTATGTGAGGTCATAATATAGTGATATTACGTGAGGTAATAATATAGTGATATTATGTGAGGTCATAATATAGTGATATTATGTGAGGTCATAATATAGTGATATTATGTGAGGTCATAATATAGTGATATTATGTGAGGTAATAATATAGTGATATTATGTGAGGTAATAATATAGTGATATTATGTGAGGTAATAATATAGTGATATTATGTGAGGTAATATAGTGATATTACGTGAGGTCATAATATAGTGATATTATGTGAGGTCATAATATAGTGATATTATGTGAGGTCATAATATAGTGAGTGATATTACGTGAGGTCATAATATAGTGATATTACGTGAGGTAATAATATAGTGATATTATGTGAGGTAATATAGTGATATTACGTGAGGTCATAATATAGTGATATTATGTGAGGTCATAATATAGTGATATTACGTGAGGTCATAATATAGTGATATTATGTGAGGTCATAATATAGTGATATTATGTGAGGTAATAATATAGTGATATTATGTGAGGTAATAATATAGTGATATTATGTGAGGTCATAATATAGTGATATTATGTGAGGTAATAATATAGTGATATTATGTGAGGTCATAATATAGTGATATTACGTGAGGTAATAATATAGTGATATTATGTGAGGTCATAATATAGTGATATTATGTGAGGTCATAATATAGTGAGTGATTTTACGTGAGGTCATAATATAGTGATATTATGTGAGGTAATAATATAGTGATATTATGTGAGGTAATATAGTGTTATTATGTGAGGTAATAATATAGTGATATTATGTGAGGTAATAATATAGTGATATTATGTGAGGTCATAATATAGTGATATTATGTGAGGTAATTATATAGTGATATTACGTGAGGTAATAATATAGTGATATTATGTGAGGTAATAATATAGTGATATTACGTGAGGTAATAATATAGTGATATTACGTGAGGTAATAATATAGTGATATTATGTGAGGTAATAATATAGTGATATTATGTGAGGTCATAATATAGTGATATTATGTGAGGTAATAATATAGTGATATTATGTGAGGTAATATAGTGATATTATGTGAGGTCATAATATAGTGATATTATGTGAGGTAATATAGTGATATTATGTGAGGTAATATAGTGATATTACGTGAGGTAATAATATAGTGATATTATCTGTGGTAATATAGTGATATTATGTGAGGTAATATAGTGTTATTATGTGAGGTAATAATATAGTGATATTATGTGAGGTAATATAGTGATATTATGTGAGGTAATAATATAGTGATATTATGTGAGGTAATAATATAGTGATATTACGTGAGGTCATAATATAGTGATATTACGTGAGGTAATAATATAGTGATATTATGTGAGGTAATAATATAGTGATATTACGTGAGGTAATAATATAGTGATATTATGTGAGGTCATAATATAGTGAGTGATATTACGTGAGGTCATAATATAGTGATATTATGTGAGGTAATAATATAGTGATATTATGTGTGGTAATATAGTGTTATTATGTGAGGTAATTATATAGTGATATTACGTGAGGTAATAATATAGTGATATTATGTGAGGTAATAATATAGTGATATTATGTGAGGTCATAATATAGTGATATTATGTGAGGTCATAATATAGTGATATTATGTGAGGTAATAATATAGTGATATTATGTGAGGTTATATAGTGATATTATGTGAGGTAATATAGTGATATTACGTGAGGTAATAATATAGTGATATTATGTGAGGTAATAATATAGTGATATTATGTGAGGTAATATAGTGATATTATGTGAGGTAATATAGTGATATTACGTGAGGTAATAATATAGTGATATTACGTGAGGTAATAATATAGTGATATTATGTGAGGTAATAATATAGTGATATTATGTGAGGTAATATAGTGATATTATGTGAGGTAATATAGTGATATTACGTGAGGTAATAATATAGTGATATTATGTGAGGTAATAATATAGTGATATTATGTGCGGTAATAATATAGTGATATTATGTGAGGTAATATAGTGATATTACGTGAGGTAATAATATAGTGATATTATGTGAGGTAATAATATAGTGATATTATGTGAGGTAATAATATAGTGATATTATGTGAGGTAATATAGTGATATTATGTGAGGTAATATAGTGATATTATGTGAGGTAATATAGTGGTATTATGCGATATTAACAATCATTGTCAGGGGGGGCTAACCCGTAGCCAGCCCCCCCTCAACAAAAATTTGTACAAAATGTTGTTGATTATGATAGGTCTACGTTAGATCAGGTTTGATCAGGCAAAATTTGTGTTAGATCTAGTCTAATTACTGAGATATTGCAAATATAATTAGGGGGGCTGGCCCCCCCTCAACTGAATTTTTAATTTTTTTTAATTGATTTTGGTAGATATTCGTTAGATCAGGTAAGATCAACAGGTTTTTTGTTAGATCTATCACGCAAGAGGCGGTATTCACTACTTAACTTTGTGGGCGTGACTAGGGGTTAGCCCCCCCTTAAGTGAAATTGATTTTGATAGATATTCGTAACAATAGAATGTACAAGCGCAGTTGCAAAATCGTGATGTCTATAGCTTACAAACTGGTAACGCTTTACATGGCTTCATTACAATGTGGTGAACAGTTACATTTTATGGATGCGAGGGTAGAAAGTGGATAAGGGTGTGGATGGGGTGGATTAAACCAGGTATGAACAACTGTTTTTGTCATTAGATCGATCACAAGTGGTGGTATTCACAATCTTATTTTGATTTTGCACATAAATACCAGTTGATTTTTATGTCAAGCCACGTGTCATCATAAACAGGAGATACCACAGACAAATATTCTCCTAATTTAGGAATTTGCTTGGAGTTTAGTTAACACAATGTGTAGGTCATTTTCAATATTGTTTTATTCTATACATGCACATTATTTAGGGGATAAAGTCCAGCAAATGCCCAGCCGGTGGTTAATAGTGATATTGGAATATGCAAGGATAACCCTGAGTAATGCTGTGTATGACCTATTCTTTGATTGGATAATAATTTTCGCTCCAATTATAACAGTTGTCAAAGAAACACATATTGGTAGAATATCTGTGTTACGGTGGGTATTGGATTACGGTGTATGGGATATTTATATGCAAGTAAGAAACTACTTTACTACTTTCAGTGTATAATTTCCATGGGTATATTTGTATATTTGTTTATCAGCATGGATATGCTTACAGACATGTGCATGTATGGATGACAATATTACATTTTCAGAACAGCAGAAGTCGTGACTGTCCCAACAATCCGGCACTTTTGGCAGCTATGCACACCCACCTATGTGCAGGCCATTATATATGGGGCGTAAGAAGGCAGAGATGGACTGTGTTGCAGTACTGTGGTTAATTATTCTGTATGTGAAAAACTGCATGTTTGCAGAAACTTAGGCCTCTCATGTGTTCTAGAGAAAAGGGTTTACAAAGAGGGAAATAATAAGAAAATTAGAATTTTCCTAAAAACAAATGACGCATATTGTAGAAGTTAAAGGATAACTGTCTGCAAATAAATAAGTTGTATTTGAGAGATTGCACAAGGTGTTGGCATTTTATATAGAAATGCTTTAATAAAAAAATACAAATTAAGTATATTACTAAGCTATCTAAGCCTATATAGCTCTATCAGTGGACAGACACTTTGTTCAGGCTCTTGTCTGTTTGAGGCTCAGTGTGTGTGAGGGGTGCTATCTGTGGGGGGCAGTGTGTTCATGGGAGTAGTGTCACTGGCGGATCTCCCCCCCCCCCCGAGAATCCGAGGTTCTCCCTCTCCCCTGCCGGCTAATGCAGGGCTGGCGCTGTCCAAGCGCCCGCCCTGCAATGTGCCTTCATGGACCAAAGGGGAGATCAGAGATCTCCCTCTTCGGTCCGCAGGCTCTGTTTGCTGGCCGCCGGCAGAGGAGGGAGAGAGAGAGGACCCAGGGGAGCTCAGTCTGCAGCTCCTCCAGGTCCTTCTCTCGCGAGCACGGAGCTCCGGATCTCGCGAGAGTGAACTCTATCCCTGGAGACCGGGGCTAGAGTTCACTCTCACTACATGGAGCACCAGAGATTACCCACCGAACCACCAGGGATCGAGAAATGTCCCCCTCCTCCCTAAACAAAGGTAAGAAGGGAGGGGGGCATTATGTATATTTTAAATGAAAAAAATAAAAAATCATTATCAAATATAAAAAAAAAAATTTAAAAAAGCCCCCCATCCTTATCACACACATACCCTACACACATACACTGCCCCCACATACATAGACTGCTCCCGCACACACTGCCCCCACATACATACACTGCCCCCATACACATACACTGCCCCCACATACATACACTGCCCCCACATACATACACTGCCCACCATACACATACACTACTGCTCCCACACACATACACTGCCCCATACAAACACAAAAATTTCCCCTATATACACACTTTGCCCACATACACTGCCCCCAATACACACACACACACACACCCTACACACACGTTGGCCCCCCACACACAAACTTCCCCCCATACACACATTGCCCCCCCTCACACTGCAACGCACACTGCCCCCTAACACACACTGCCATCCTCACACACACACTGCTCACACAGTCCTTCTTACACAAACACACACACACTGCACCTCTGCTCCTATGCCCTACTACAGCCCCATTTCCAAGCAGACCTCAGGTAAGTTGTCAAACTGTTCTTAAACGGTTTGACTACTTACTCTGGGAGGGGGTCCCGGCACTACTGGCACCATAACCACTACATTGAGCTGTAGTGGGTATTGTGTCTGGATTATTTCTCTAAATAATCTGCAAGTGCCCCTCCCGAGGTCAGGCTCTGGATCCGCCTCTGAGTAGTGTGTGTGTATGGGGGGGCAGTGTGCAAATGTGTAAGGAAATATTGTGTGTGTGGAGGTAGGGAGAGGCAGATTTGTAACAAAAATATATTTATATATATTTTTTTCTTTCTTCTTATCTTTGCCCAGGGAGGGGGATATTACTTCCAAGTCCTAGTGGTCCTAGTGGGTAGTGTACTCTAGCCTTCAGCTCCTGGGTACTCTCGCCAGATCTGGAGCATTTTCATGGTAACTGTGGCAACGCTCTGAGCTCGCGCCCCTCTGTGTCATTTCCCTCTTAACTCCTTTGTGTGTGTCATTGTCCCTTTCTCCAGCCCCTCTCTGTTTCACTGTCCACTGAGACTGTAAGCTCATTTGAGCAGGGTCCTCATATATTGTTCCTGTAACATTTGGTAACTGTCTCGTTTATTGTTAAACAATATTATTTATTACCAATAATAATAATAATCTCCTTCCCCATCCCTTCTGTGTGTCTCTGACCCCCCCCAAGCCCTTCTGTCTTTCCCCCCCTCCCCAGCCCACCTGTGTGCCACTGTCCCCTTCTCAGCCCTCACTGTGTCATTACCTTCTTTCCCATCCTCTGTTTGCCTCTATCCTCCCACAGTCCCTCCATGTTTCATCCTCCTCCCCAGCCCCTTCATGCATCTCATTCTCCCCTAGCCCCTCCATTTATCAGATTCTCCCCCTAGCCTCTTTGTGTGTCTCACCCCCCACAGTCCCTCAAGTGTCCGTCCATGTTTCTTATCCCCCACAGCCCCTTCATTTGTCTTATCCCCGTAGCCCCTCCATGTGTCTCATCCCTCGATGTGTCTCATCCACCATCCCCTCTATGTCTATCATTGTCCCCTCCATGTGTCCCATTTGACCCCAAGCACCTCCATGTGTCTCATTCTCCCCACAGCCCCTCCATTCTCCCCCCCAGCAACTCCATGTGTCTCACTTCCCCAGGCCCTCCATGTATCTCATTCTCCCCCAGCCACTACATGTGTCTTATTCTCCCCTAGCTCCTCCTTTTGTCTCATCCCCTAACCCCTCCATGTGTCTCATTCTCTCCCAGCCCCTTCATGTGTCTCATCCCCCCAGAGTCCCTCCATGTGTCTTACCCCCCACATGCCCTCAATGTGTCTTAGTCTGCCTGCTCAGCCCCTCCATGTGTCTTAATCTGCCCCCTTTGTATCTCATGCAGAAGTCTTTGTATACCGATTTGGTTACTTGAAAGCAGATTATATATGTAACAATACGTTTATACTAGTAACTGAAAAAAGTCTAGTTTATCCATTAAAAATTTCTCATATTCTGGTTTTAGATGCCACGAAAACCAGCCATTGATAATCGCATTTTAAAAGAGACCTTAAAATCTTATCCAGGCATTTTTAATGATAAGGGAGAGTTAAAGTCAGCCTCTGATCCTATTTGGAGGGAAGTATGTTCTCACTCCTCCTTCCAGAAATATTCCTCTGAGGCAAAAGAATCAGGCACATCTCAGTGTATATTTAAACCAAAACAGATTCATGACTGCATATTTCAAAATAGGTATGGTTTGCAGACTTTTTTGCGCATGGAATTTAGCAGCTTCTTACCTCAATCAAACGTTACTGAAATCATGGAAGAGCTGTGGTCTGACAGAAGCACAACTGATGAAGACTCTTCTGAAGGTGTCTTTGTGCACACACAGGGAAATGAACCAACGCTTCTATGGCAAATATCAATACCTTATGAACAATATTTAGAAATTGAGCCAAAAACAGTGATCTATAATGAGGGTAACTGCAAGAAGAGCCGTAAGGTGCTTAAAAAAAAAAACACATGGACTGCTACAATCGCAGATGTGCTTTATAAGCAGCATGGAATCCCATGTGCTTTCTCCTTTAAGAGGAACAAAGTCCGTATAGGTGAAGACAAAACAAGAAAATTCATAACTGCAAATGGGCATTGCACAGAGTGCAAAGCAGTAGTGCATATTTCTGCAGAACAGGAACCTGATCTTGGTAACCTTTTAATTCTTCATGTTCGAGCCCCTGACACAAGACCCATACCACATTTAAAAAAAAAATCAGTTGAGAGGTGAGAAGAGAAGGAAACTTGGAGAAGAAATGTTAAAAACATTACCCTCCAATTGGAGACGAGAAAAACTTGATTCTGAAATTACATTTGGAGAGAAGGAGCCACACAACATGCCATCATTAAGAATTTGTCAAGATGCCAGACAGGAAGCTGTGGATCGCATGTTTGGTACACCTAAGTTGAAAGATCCGGTTTTATCACTCTCTCAGATGAAAAGTACTCATAAGTATGCAGGAGATATTCATACTATATCATATGACACTTTTTTTTGTTCATTACTGTGGTGGAATCTCGGTAAAAATAAATTTAGTAGGCCGAGATTACCACGTGGCATGTGTACGTACATATGCTGACGTATCGATCAGTTGGTTGCACGAGGCAAGATACGATCAGTAGTGTACGGAGCATGTGCAAGAATACAGGATGTAGTATTCCCCCTCCTCCATTGTGCTGGACAGGCCATGCGGTCAAGCAGGAAGTTAATTCTTATTTGTATTGATTGGTCAAGAGAATGTGCGGGTGGAGCTTAATATGGGAGGAGTTATGTGCCTATATAAGGAGCCTGCACTATTGTCCGGGGCTCAGAACTTGTTGTATTTTGGTGACGCTAGTCCCTCTGAGTCCCGATCGGTGATCCAATAAAGAATCTCTTCCTTCCTGAAGAAACCTGTGTCCATCTCTCTGTGCTTCGCTTCCGTCAGTTTCTCCAGTATCATTACTGGTCAAAGGAACAAATATATATTTATAAAATGTATTGTTCAAAGGCTTCCTTCTCCAAAATCCAGGTAGATGCCACAGGGAGTTTGGTATTAAAACTAAAACGAGAAAATAAATTGTCTGCTCATATTTTTTTTATATGAGATTGTGATTAACTTTGAGAATACACAAATGAGTGTGTGTCAAATGTTGAGCGAAACACAAGATACTCCAACTATAACATTTTGGATGGAAAAATGGATAAAAGATGTACAGAAATTGCCTAAAGAATGCGTCTGTGATTTTTCTTGTGCATTACTTGGTGCAATCTCAAGAGCCCTCAATGATTGCAGCCTGAACACCTACCTGAAGATCTGCATGTTAATTCTACTTGGGGGAAAAAACTGAGAAACCCAAATGCTATATACGCGGAGATGTTGCCCATCTGATTAAAATAGTATGTCGGTGGAAGTGCTATCCAAAAAAAGCAAAACTTGTTCTACATTCTACATTCGCTGTGTTGGACTCATGGTCAAGTGTGACTCGTTTGACATTCTAAAACACCTAGTTCTCAGTACTTTGATCCTTTCTGTATGTGAGACAACCGGTAAAGTCTGTGTCTCTGAAACATCAAAATATGAAACATCAAAGGCATACCTTTGTCATTGCATCGAGACTGGGAACTTTGAAATTATTGACAAATACATGGAGAATTCTGATGACACTGAAATACTGATGAAAAAGAAAAAAACTATTCTGAACCACTGTCGGGTTGGCTAAATGACATAGTTCAGGAAGCAGAAAGAACAAGTCTAGAACAGGGGAACCAACCTAACCCTTATTTCTGTCCAAATTTTTCTCAGAATTTAGTCCATCTATTGTAATATTTTCCCATTTGGACATCTGTAATGCAACCAGTTTTTCAATCACCAAATAATACAGCCTCTTCTGCATCAGTTGAGGGAGATTTTGGCCGTCCAATGCGAGTTGACAAATTTGTTGCATGTCATTTAATAGCTCTTTGTGGAAGTTCAAAAATAGCAGCTGCTGTACATGTTCCAGAAATTATTAGTTCAACAGTGCAGAGGGAAGAGGTCATTAATGAGTCTGGACATGAAAAATATTGTCAACAAGTAAAAACATATGAAGAAGAAGAGGTTAGTGAACACATAAAGAAACAGTTGGACACTCTACTGTCTCCTAAAGAATCTTGTAAACAAAAGAGTGTTTCAGAAACTAAGCACATAGAAGAGAATGTGCTGGAGCTTAGGCAAGAAGAATGTTGGCGGGGTAAAACCAAACCTCAATTTAAAATTGAAAATAATTCCGATGCAGAAAATAAAGTTGATATGCAATCTTTGAAGTCCAAGGATTTTCTTGCAACATTGAACAAGCCCTTCAAGAAAAGACAGACATATTTAACACCATATCCAAATATCTGCCAAATAATTGATAACCCTTATATACGAAAACCTTTAGGTGTTCTGCAGAATGGAAGTATCTTAAACATCATCAAAATAAAAAATACCATATATAAGGTCAACAATACTTGTCCATTTGATTCTCTGCTGCATTGTGTGTCCACCATGTATGTTGATTACGAATTGTACAGAAACTTCATAAATAATTCAGAAAACACGTTTTTTAGTGGTGTTAAATATTTTGTTGAATTTGGTTTAAATCAAAACATGTATAAAAAGAGAGCCCAGTTGTTAGTGGACATTTACCCAAGCCTTACACTTCATGGTGGAATTATTAGTTTGAATGCAGAAGATTACATTGGCAATACAATTCAAATGTTTTTAAAAAACATTCCCAGTGCAACTGAAACATATACATGTCAAAATGCAGCATGTAAAAATAACCGAGAAATATGCAATATCTTTTGGCCGATCAACACAAATGATCTAAGTCATGGTTTTGAGCGTGCTTTACAAAGTTCCTCTAAGGTCATTAACAGACCATGTTCACTCGATTGCAATCAGCGTACTACAATAATCTGTAAACCTGGACCACATCTCATAATCGAGCCACGTGTTGGTTTACCAACAACAAAGCAATGGCTCTCTGAATTTCCCAATGAGGTGACAGTATCAGATATGGTTTATACACTAGGGGCAGTTATAATGCATGTTCAAGGAGGACATTACATTTCATGTTGTAGAAGAAAAGAAAATGTTTGGGAGGTATATGACGATATGGTACGCACTGTAAAAACCGTTGACCCAAACAAAGTATGTGGGCTTTCAGAAGTAGTTATATATGTTAAAGTGTAACCTTTTCTGTTAACATAACAGATATAACAAATGATCTAAGTCATAGTTTTAAACATTCATTATAAAATTATCTATGTTAAAGTTATCTAGGGTCATTTATAGACCTTTTTTCACATAACTGCATCCACCATATTACAATTATTTGTAAACCTGGCCCACACCTCTTAATCGAGCTACATATTGGTTCACAACAAAACTAAATAATGTTTCTCTAAACTTTCAAATGAGGTGATATGGTTTGCACCATATGGGCATTTATAATGCATATTTAAAATAGCCATTACAGTATTTGTTGCAGAGGAAAAGAAAATGTCTGAGATGATATAGCTCAATCCATAGATACATTCATCAGGTATCAGGGCTTTCAAAAGTAGTTCTATGTTAAAGCAGAGATTTGCATTTCAGAAGTTCATGTTTCCATTTTTATATATTTCTGTAAAAGCCCTGCAACATTTATTTCTACAAAGTATTACTTACATTTAGACAATGCAAACAACTTTTATATTTACTTTTAAGATACTAATTAAACTGTTTAAAAAAGAAAACTGTCAATGTGCTCCTTTTGCTTATGGCTGTGTACATGCATCTTTATAGAAATAGAAGGCAAGGACCTCATTTAGAATCTGGCAACAATACTAAGGTAATGGCCGTGGTTAAAAAAACAGTTCAGGGGGCGGAGCCTGAACGCCGATGAAGACGGACGTGTGATCTCTGAGCTCCCTCACCCCGAGCACTCAATCAGCCAGCATCAGCGGTAAAACTTAACCATCTGACCCTAAAAACGAACATTATACATCGCATACACTGCCCCCACAACCTTTACACCATGGGTGGCACTAAAAAAAAGAAGGAACAAACCCCTTCAGTAGCCACGTTGTTCCGCACCTCGGAACAGGGGCGGCCATCTTTGACTCAATCAGCACGACAATCCGACTCTGAATCGGACGACAGCGATGTCCCTGTGGACACCGCGGCCCCCATCACGATGGGCAACCTAAGACGACTCCTTAAAGAAACGTCCGAAGACATCAAGGCCCACACAGCTGCGGAACTTGAGAAGCAAATGGCGGGCCTCAGAACAGATATGGACGCACTGGCGGAACGCACTGCACAGGCTGAGACCGACATCTCAGACCTAACAGCGACCACTAAATCACACGATCATGAACTATTGCTCATGCAGGACAGAATAGTCCAACTGGAAGATGGCCTGGAGGATCTCAACAACAGATCCCGCCGGAGTAACATTCGAATCAGGGGCCTTCCAGAAACGGTCACCGCGGAAGCCATCCTCCCAGCCGTCCAGGAAATTTTCTCCAGCCTCTGGCCAGAAGCCTCGGCCAACGACCTCCAAATAGAGAGAGCACATCGAGCGCTTCGGCCTCCCACGCCAACCCTTACTAGGGATGTAATCGTAAAACTGCTCCTATTCACCACGAAAGAGAAACTGATGGCAGCGGCCCGCACAAATCCACCAAGGTACCAGGGACACCAACTACAACTATTTCAAGACCTGGCGCCAGTAACTCTGCGCAAAAGGAGGGAACTTAAACCCCTCACAGCCGCCCTAGCACAAAACGGTTGGAAATATATGTGGGGCCACCCCTTCAAGTTAATGGTCCGAAAAGAAAACCACTCTTACACACTCCACTACCCAGCCGACATGCTAGACTTCGCCAAGCACATCGGGGTGCCACTTACCCACACAGCAGCTCCTCATACCAGAGCCGCCTCACAACAAGGCCGCCAAGCAATGGAAGATGACACTACAACACATCGCCAGTCCCAGAGAAACCGACCGATGCAGACACCCAAGAAGTGAGCAAGAAGGGGCTCATGAAGACACAGACCGGGGACACCGGTAATCCTGCCTGGACTTTCCTCCACACAGGACCGCAACACAGGTTTGAAACCCCACGGAACAATTTCCCTGACATTTGGTCCCCCCCTCTTTCCCGCTTTCCTGAACTTCCAACCCTGTTGGGGACACTCACCGACATAGGGGATCCAACCCTCCACCCAACACAGGGATCACTCAGTGGGACCTAATGACCCTTTCCCTAAACACCACTAGCCTGACAGGACAACCAACAGGCTGAACTAAGATCTCCTGGGCGAGCCTGAGAAGTCACGACACCTCCCCCCCCCCCACTCTCCCTCCACCCTCTCAAGCAACCATGAGGCCTACTCAAGAACTGACAGACCATCCCCCCCCCCGGTCACCCCTCACACATTGGGGGACCCTCCCCCCCCCCATCTACGCCCGAACAGGACAATCCCAGAAACCCGTTGGTTATCTCACCATGGACACTGAACAAGAAGGCAACGAAGACCCACGGGTTCCTGGCCCTGACGGCACAGGACCGCTGTACTTCTAGGGACAATTTATGTTGGGATAGACCTGCATTACCTGTATACTGTCAACCTTATCTGCCGGCCCTTGGTCTAACCTTGAACCGCCTGCCTAACCTTTGTTTTTGGTAACTGTATGCTATTGTTTTCTGCATGTCATGTAACAGGCTAACAGGGCCATAGCGACATACGGCATATAACCTGGGTGATACTAGACAGGGGACGGTAGGCCCGACGCACACAGTAAGTGCAGATACACAGGGGACTGGACAGGGGAGGCTTCCCCCCCCGACAACACTAATCAATAATGTAGCCTCACACTGAATGCATACCTCACCCCGTTGACCTACAGTTGTATAAACAATAGATGGGCCCCTAAATATGTACCCAGGAACAGGGGGCACACACTTAGCAGTATACCAGCCCTTCGCCTACACACCAACGACCTGCCAACCCGATAGAACCCAAAGCAACACCAGCGAGTCCGGGAGTTGGCACATACACAAAACAAAAGATAACAGGGACCACCCACACTTACTTAATGGGACGTGATCTCTCCCTTTTCCTTCACTAGAGACCAGGTATCACTCAATCAGACTACGGAGATATAGTTTATAATGTGTTTTTTTTCTCTTTCATGTTTTTTCTTTATTGTTGAAATGTTAATATGTTACTATGATATAATGCTGAACTGTCATTTTGTTCTTCTGCACGTGTACCATATCACAGAGATAGGCGCTGCCCTCCATCTGCCACTGACCGACCGCCCACTACTACAGGGACACCACAGGTCCTCCCGCATACAACGCTAGCGAGGGAAACCCATCCTCACAGGAAGGGAACACCGAACAGAGATGCTACACTAATGCAACAAGTAAGCAACACCATTGTCCCCTCCGCGCTCACACCACCCGACACCCAGAAGTACGTCCCTAGCTACACCACCCACACCCCCACAGACCCCTTCTTTACCCTGAGTAAGAACTGACAATCGCCCTTGAGGCTAAGATCCGCTCCCCCACCTGACTCTTAACCCCTCCCCACAGGACTACTCAGACAGACTCATAGGACCCAACCCGCAACAAACACCGCACTGCCATAATAACACCCAATAACCCCATCCCCACCTGTGTCAGACACAGATCACTTCGGCTCACATCTAGGACGAACATAGACCTCCAGGAAGCCCCACCACCGATGGAACACATAAAGACTCAACACAAATATAGAAATAAACAACCGAGGAACATGACCAAAACACATAGACCCATGACAAACCCCATAGGAGATAGTAAGACAACCTAACTCCTCCCAGTAATATGGTCACAAGGACTGCGACTACACACCAATACTCATGGACACTACTCAAGCAATCAATCAAACCCACAGTACACTTAGGTGCTCGGGGGAAGGCTCGAATCCTACCGACCTTCTTGACCCCCACCACCACCAAACCCGGCTCCAACACCTCACCCTTGACTTCCCACTCCCTCAACGAGTCAAGGAGACTAGCTCCGCTCTCCACACTCCTGGCTGGCTACTTGTAAGACCAGGAATCCCCCAATACCTTCCATACTCACACACTCCTGAATAACACTTCCACCCACACCAGACACACCACCACATCCCAACACTACATCACCCATCCCAATCCTCCCCACCCCAACCACTGGTACGGCTCGCCCGCCTGGTCCTCACACGCCTAAAATCTAGACCGTCAGACTCCCAACACAACCATAAGAAAGGGAGTAATAACAATGTCACCTCCACTAACATGCATCTCGATCAACTGCAAAGGACTTAATAACCCTCTCAAAAGGCACCAAACGATGCGCTGGGCAAGCAGAACCCACGCTCAAATTATTCTGTTACAGGAAACACATTTCCCACACAATAAGACGTTCCCGCTGCTTAACCGGAACTTTAACAGATATTTTTTAGCAAATTCACCGACGGGAAAGCAAAATGGGGTTGCAATCCTACTCCACAAAGCATGCCCTCTCACAGTCAACAAGACAATTGCTGATCCTCAGGGGAGATACCTCACGGTCGCAGGAAATATGGGCCCCCAAAGATTCGCATTCACATCACTTTATGCCCCCACGGTCCCATCAGCCTCCTTTTGGCAATCACTACAGGCACACTTAGCGCTTTTCTCCTCACACCACCACATCATAGGGGGAGATTGCAACGCCACACCTTCCCCGGCGATAGACAGGCTCAGAAGGGGCACAAACCCACGAAACCGTGGACAGATTCCACAATCCGACAAACTGCTCCAAAACTTCCTCGCACGCACCCGCTTAGTCGATGCGTGGAGAACCCAAAACCCAACCACCCGGGACTATACTTTCTACTCCCATCCTCACCGATCCCACTCACGTATAGATTTATTCCTGACATCCCCATCCACTCTACCTTTAATCACAAACACCTCGATTGGCTCAATCACATGGTCGGATCATGCGGAAATCTCACTCACACTGACCCCACCTCTCACCACCCGCCAGTGGTCATGGCGCTTGAACCCCAAACTACTCCATGACCCCATAATTAGAAACACCACGTCTCAAGCCATCGCAGACTACTTTTCCCTAAATACGCACTCGGTTACCTCACCGGGCGTCCTATGGGCAGCACATAAAACAGTGATTAGGGGCACCCTAATTAATCAAGCCGCCCATCACAAAAAACAACGCTTAGCAAAATTGGAACAGAATCTTAAAGAACTTCGCCTCTTAGAAGGTGACTTCAAAACCCAACCTACCCCAGACCTAGAAACCAAAATACATCAACTCCAAACCGCGATAAAAGACTTCATGTCCACAGACACCACCAAAGCCCTCCAATGGACACGCCAACTCTTCTATGAAAAATCCAATAAAGCGGATACGCTACTCGCCCACAAACTCAAACGTAGAACAGCCCATAAAAATATTACTAAACTCAACGCTAAAGACGGGACACCACAAGAGTCACCAGATAAAATTGCCACTATATTCCAGGAATACTTCACGGACCTATATGACCATAGCCCTCAGCACAGACGCGATCCCACCCTCCTGACCACTAAAATTAACAAATATCTAGACGCACTTACCCTACCCTCACTAACACCCGAAGGAGCTCACCGACTATCAACAGAAATCACAGCAGAAGAAATTGCAAACGCACTCAAAACCCTCAAACCTAACAAATGCCCAGGTCCAGACGGGTTCACAGGCCTTTACTATAAAACCTTTGCGACAGCGCTCATCCCACAACTAAGTAAACTCTTCAACTCACTCATGCGTGGAGATCCTCTCCCCCCCGACATGCTACGAGCAAACATATGCCTTCTCCCAAAACCTGGTAAATCACACCTAGACCCAGGTCACTTCAGACCGATCTCCCTACTGAATGTTGATGTCAAACTATTCACAAAAGTAATGGCCGAAAGACTAAACCCCCTACTCCCCCTCCTTATACATCCGGATCAAGTGGGATTTATCCCCCACAGACAAGCCAGTGATAACACCCGACGCACCTTCGACCTCATCTGGTATGCCGACTACAGCCGCCTCCCGACCCTCCTACTATCCCTTGACGCAGAAAAAGCCTTTGACAGACTACTCTGGCCCTTCCTTTTTGCGACATTACGTAAATTTGGCTTCCCAACACCCTTCATTGACGCACTAGGATCCCTTTACTCATCACCCACAGCCACCCTCCTCCTTCACTCTACCACACCCCCCACCTTTCCCATTAAGAATGGAACAAGACAAGGATGCCCATTATCCCCAATACTATTCGCCCTTTCGCTCGAACCCCTCCTCCAGACCCTCAGACACCACCAAGACATTCAAGGACTTGACATCAAGGGGGAAACATACAAAATCGCTGCATATGCAGATGACGTTCTCCTCACAATCACGGACCCACTACAATCCCTCCCACCCCTATCGATTGAATTAACGAACTACGCTGAAGTCTCGGGCTACAAACTTAACCTGGAAAAAACAGAAGCCCTCCCGATCCAAATGGACAAAACTACACTACAAATACTCAAATCGCGACACCCTTTCACTTACCAACATACAGCCATTAAATATCTAGGCATCACACTCCCAACAGACCTCGCACAAACCTACGACCTTAACTATTCGCCCCTGATAGATACCACCTCACAAGACCTTGAAAAGTGGAATACCATGGCAATATCATGGATAGGCAGAATGACGTCCATTAAAATGAACCTACTGCCTCGGTTCTTATACCTGTTTCAAACGCTCCCAATCCCGATCAATATCCCAGACTTCAAACAACTGCAAACCAAAATAGACAAATTTATATGGGCAGGTAAAAGAGCAAGGATAGCTCGCAAGACTCTATACATCCCACACAAACAAGGAGGACTCGGACTCCCCAACCTCACCCAGTACTTCCAATCCACCCAACTATCGCAAACAATCCAAATCCACGCCAACCCGGGTAGTAAGAGATGGGTGGACTTGGAACACATCATATTTGGATCAGATTTTCCCTCCTTACGAATATGGCTCCCAAAAGAAGCCAGACCACCGATCCCCCCCACCTCCCCAGCGATACTAACCATGTTCAAAACATGGGACAAAATCACTGCAAAACACAAACTTATCTCAAACCCCTCCCCACTAATGCCCATCCTCAGGAACACAAACTTCGAACCAGGTATGTCTCCAAGGGACTTCGCCCATTTCGAGGACAATAACCTGACGCGCATCCACCACTTCTACAAAAATCAAACCATCGTACCCTTCGCTGACCTCCCCCAGCAAACTCCCCTCACAACTAAAGACCTGTTCCGATATCTACAAATCCGCAGCTATGTAGAAACCCCACACATACGACAAGCAAGTATTACCCCACTCACACCACTAGAAACTGCATGCAATAACCACCCACTCCAAAAGGGACAAATATCGAAAATATACTCCTTACTGAGTAGACATACAAGAGAAGGCTCTATGCCTTATGTTGCAGCCTGGGAAAGAGACCTAGGCCCCATAAGTGATCAAAGCGACTGGACAGACATATGGGAAGCCACCGCAACAATATCCATATGTGTCAACCACAAAGAGCAAGCCTATAAAACCCTTTTTAGATGGTACCTCACCCCATTACGCTTAAAACAAATGAAACAAACAAACTCAGACCTATGCTGGAAAGGCTGTGGAAGTAAAGGCACGTACCTACACACATGGTGGGACTGCCCTAAAGTAACCATAGTATGGCAGCAAATAGCACAAAAAGCGACACAAGCACTTCACACAACTATTCCGATGGACCCATGGCTTTGGCTATTATCCAGACCCCTACACGATATCCCTAGAGCTCAGAATAAACTCATAGCCAAATTGGCACTAGCCACCAGGAGAGCAATAGCTGAAAAATGGGGCAGTCCTGACACCCCCACCATGACCCAGATTACACGGAAAATACATGAAGCCATGACCATGGATAAACTCACAGCCCTCGTACATGACACTACTAAACATTTCAATAAAATCTGGGATCCGTGGATATACGAATTTCCACCTAACTAAAACAACTCAACATAGTATTGGCGGACCAGGCGTGCGAGCCCACCTGGGTTGCAAAACCCCGTATACACCAAAACCCGCTTCCCTACCTCTGACCAGCACTACCTCACCCCAAACTCCACCCCATACCAAACCCCTCACCCCCTCACTTACATGCACTACACTCACACCACATCACACCCAACCTACCTCACTCCAGCAAACTAGCTGCACATCCCCTGAAAACCAATCCGACCACCTTAAATCACTAACACGCATACCACATCACAGTAAAAGCCCGAGACTACATACCTAGGGAATCTATGAGAAAAACTTACACTCACGGCTCTCGACACACACACACCCAGACGGACATAGAATAACTACTACCCATGCAACACCTCCAGGTCAGAAGAAAACAAAACCCACGTCATGACCCTATACACCCGACCAATTGAAACCATAACTTACAATGCTCACTTACCCAATACAGAGGCTGCCTCACCACACAGACCATCCCACCCCACTCTCTACTCCCTGTCCCACCCCTATCGATATTACCCCCTCACTCTTGATAAAAAACAACACGAACCAAGACAGTGATAGAGCCCAGAAGACAAAAACCCAAGGGATACTTTAGAGCTCATTGTAAGACTCTTCTACCATCCCAAAAAGCAGACAAACCTCCACTGGAAGACATACATCACAAACTTACCCGAATCCAGAACAAAAAGTGGACTCAACCCCCCATTACACCACTAGGACCTACCACACAAACAACAGAATAAGCAAATAACACGGTCACAGGCAATTCAACTAACTACCACGCAAAACTCCTCGACATACTTCAGTCTGTTAGGCTTATAACAAATGGGGAAAGTCTGCATGTAATTACGAATAGCAACATGGGTATAACACAATTGTCACAGTCGAACATGAGAAAGTATAACCGCTAAGCTTATATCTGATGTCTAACTTATGTAAATGTGCACGTATATCCGGTAATTACAGTATTACGAATTAACCCTCAATTTTCTTTTCTGTACCCCCACCCCTTATTACAAAACCTCTCAAAACAAAGAATTTATAAAAAAACAACTTTCTGGGGCAAAGGCACGAACAACAAGGTACTACAGCCCGGCCTTTGACCCCCTTCCCTTTTTACCCTACCTGTAACCCCACACTTCCACACTGTAGCGGAATGCAGTGAGCCTGTCCTGCAAAATGCCTGTGTGACTGTGTTTGTATATGTTTTCCCTATGTTGAAATTGCTATTCGTGTGTGTATTATGTGAATTGTATGGTATTCGGTAGTTTCCATCCGTACTATATACTTATGGAAACTACCGAACGGAGGGACCACCCCAGAGAGAAGTGTGCCGGCTATTAAAGTTCACATTCCTTCCAACCGCAAGTTAACCGGCTCATTAGCATTGTATCTGGGTGGCCGCCATTCGGCATGCGTACACGTGGCGGCGGCCATCTTACGCATGAAAATCCCAGCGGTGTTTGGTCGTCGAGTGCCTGGAACTCAAATCGGACACTCAAACAACCAAACACCGCTGAGACCTCCAGAGCTCCGTAACTGCCGAACGGAGAAACATAACGAATCCCCATTCGGTAGTAATAAAGTACAGAATGAGGGAATCACTATCTAGGTGAATGTAAATGTGGATGGCAATTATAAATGCCTGTTTTAACTGCGGAACGGAGACCGACCGCAGGGCCCATTCTCGTGGAACCCTTTTCGGATACCAACTCGTGTGCGGTCGGTCAAACTTCCCCTGCCTGTAACTACCGAACCCCTGGTCCGATCTGGGTGAATTTTGGATATTATATTCACCCAGATCAGGGCTACCTAGCGGTACCCTGATATTAAGGATATGTGATGGTTTAGGGGTACATCCAAGTTTGGGGTAAAGTACTGTACAACTTAAGGGGATTATGACTCACTCTGAGGGGAGGAGATGTGTGGGAGGTAACAAGAATGGTATTGGTTACTGTCATAATTACTGTAGTTCCCTCCCTTGCATGGGAGCAGGCTTTATAAGAAACCTTGGAATAAACGATTGTCAGTTCTACTCCTGAAACTGTGTGTCGTCCAGTTATTGGGAGTGCTGTGGGGATTTCGCTGAACCTTTTTTACCTGCTGGAAACTCTGCTGTGGATTTACTAATGACTTGTTCCTGAGCCTCCCTTGGATCTAAAGTGGAGAATAGCTGCGAGAAATCAGCTCTCCGCTACATTGGTTGGCAGCGGTGGGATCCAGACTCACAGAGGAACAAGGATTAATGGAGATTGACCTTTCTACGCTAAAAAGAACCACATTGAAAGACCTTCTGGAAGCGAAAGGTGTTTCTGCCAGCAGCAAATCCAAAGCAACGCTTATCACCGAAGTAATGGCAGAATACAGAGCAGAGGAGGTCCAGGCCACGGAACAAAGACCTGAAACAGAACAGGAGGAGTTCCAAAGGCAGTTACAATACAGACTGGCCTTTTATGGGGAAAACCCACCCACAGAGATCATCTCTAAAACCATGACAGAGGTGCAGGAGTTTGTGAAGAGAAATAGGAGACCACAAACACCAGAAAGAAGTACAGCAGGAGTTGTGGCACAAGAGGGTAAGCCCAAAATTCCCTATCAAGCTTTTAAAACGTATGTGGAAGCAGAGGAGGATATAGATGCCTTCCTCCAGGACTTTGAGAGACTGTGTACACTGCATAACATACCAAGGGAAGAGTGGGTACCCATATTAGCAGGACGGCTGTCAGGAAGGGCAGCGGAAGCCTACCGCACTGTACCAGATGTGGAAATTAGGAACTATAACCGGGTGAAAGAGATTATCCTGGCCCGGTATGCAATAACAGCAGAGGCATACCGGAGACGTTTCAGGGAATTGAAAAAGGTGGACAAAGATTCACATGCAGAGTGGGCTTGCCGACTAGAAAGGGCAGCTCTTGGGTGGATGCAGTCGAGTAAAGCGAGGTCCATGGAGGACTTGTTACAAATGCTGCTGTTGGAGCAGTTTTATGAGGGTATATCCTCAGAACTACAGGAATGGGTGAGGGATCGTAACCCCACCACCCTCACCGAGGCTGCCAAAAAGGCAGATGACTTTATGGATGCTCGCAGACAAACCAAGGCAGTGGGTACCAAACCGGCCATGCGGCCACTAGGGGTAAATTCATTTTCTCCTAACCCTCAACCCCCACCAAGACCCCTTCCTCCACCAGCACCAGCAGCAGCGCAGCAGAGATACCGCACACCCGCTTCTGTGCAATGCCACCGATGCCAGAGGTGGGGACATTACCAGCGAGATTGTCCGCAGTCCAGGGAACGCAACACCTGGATCCGACCAGGGCCTCCACCACCACCACCAAGAGCAGCAGCACATCATTACCAGGACGAGGTACCACTTCCCTACAGCTCTGCCGTTCCAGTCACGACTGTGGAACAGTGGGAAGTGCTGCATGAGGCCAACCCCTTACAGGCACATGCGGATAACCGCCAGCACCATAGGCAGACCGTATATCTGGAAGGGAAGCCTATGCAGGGGCTCCGAGACTCGGGAGCCACTATCACCCTGGTGCAAAGCCATTTGGTTTCGGACAAGGCCAAGCTGAATAAGACTGTGGCTGTCAGGGTTGCAGGGGGAGCCGTGTATCGGCTAGACACAGCCAGGGTACATTTGCATTGGGGTGCGGGGTTCGGGAATGTGGAAGTGGGACTAATGCCGCAATTACCTGCTGAGGTGGTCCTGGGGAATGATCTGGGCAAACTCACCTCCGCATTTGAACCACAAACTACTGAAGAAGCACACCCAGTAGTCACCAGGCAACAGGCCCGCACCCAACAAAACAACGCACTGCCGGAGGTCCAGGTAAGAAATTCCTCCCCTTCCCTAGACTGTATCCCTTGGGCCCCTCCTGACGAGTTTGTAGCCGAGGTAATCACTGACCCTACCTTACAGGTATACCGAGACAAGGTCACCTCTATCCAACCGGGGGCAGAGTGGGAAATATTTGTATGGGACAGACAGCTATTGTACCGGGAAACAAGTAAACAGATAGATGGGTCAGACCCCATTGCTACAAGGCAGCTGGTGGTACCTCAGAGGTACCGAACCGAATTACTCCGGATAGCGCACGATATTCCGCTATCCGGACATTTGGGGGTCAGCCGTACCAGATATCGATTGACCCAAAGTTTCTTCTGGCCAGGGATTAGCCAGGAGGTACGCAGGTACTGTAATACCTGCGACACGTGCCAGAGGGTGGGAAAGAGGGGGGATAAGCGTAAGGCGAGGCTGCACCCCCTACCCATAATTGAAGAACCCTTTCATAGGGTTGCCGTAGATATTGTAGGCCCCTTCCGGAAACCTAGCCCCTCGGGCAAACGGTACATCCTGACCGTAGTGGACTATGCCACTCGCTACCCCGAGGCGGTAGCTTTAACGAATATACATGCAGAGACGGTGGCTGAGGCGCTGATGCAGATTTTCTCCCGGATGGGGTTACCCAGGGAGATCATCTCGGATCAGGGCACTCAGTTCACGGCAGAGGTTACCCAACAACTCTGGAAGTTCTGCAAAATTAAGCCTATAATTAGTGCTCCGTACCACCCCCAGACTAATGGGCTCTGCGAACGGTTCAATGGCACCTTAAAACAGATGCTCCGAACCTTCGCCGAGACTCACCGAGACTGGGAAAAATTCCTGCCGCACTTACTGTTTGCTTACAGGGAGGTGCCGCAGGAATCTACAGGATTTTCCCCCTTTGAACTGCTGTTTGGGAGGAGGGTAAGGGGACCCCTAGACTTGATTAGAGAGCACTGGGAGGGAGACCGTAGCGTGGACGGTACCCCTATTGTACCATATGTGTTGGCCCTCCGAGA
The DNA here is from genome assembly GCF_036172605.1 of Pelobates fuscus. Lineage (NCBI taxonomy): Eukaryota > Metazoa > Chordata > Amphibia > Anura > Pelobatidae > Pelobates > Pelobates fuscus. Next base: position 5,647,161 of record NC_086321.1, on the reverse strand, counting down.
TCGCCTGGAAGCACTCACCAAGACGGTAAAGGAAAACCTACAGGCAGCTCAGACGCGTCAGCGCACCTGGTACGATAGGGGCGCCAGGGACCGCAGCTTTCAGGTCGGACAGAAAGTTTTAATTTTAAAACCTGTCCGACACGATAAGCTACAGGCCGCCTGGCAAGGCCCTTATAAAGTGGTAGAACAACGATGTGACACCACGTATATAATTGGCCACTGCGCAGGGAATGGGGGGCGACGCATGATCCATGTGAACATGCTGAAACCTTACCAGGAGCGTTCAGAGGAGGTGACAGCTATCTGCGCCCCCACCTCTGAAGAGAGCGACAGCCTACCCCTCCCCGATCTGTTAGAAGATGGACAGCTGGCTGGGGATTTAGGAGCAGTTGTCTTGGGGGATCGGTTGAGCCCACAGGAGCGTATCGAGGTACAACAACTCCTGCAGGAAAAGCAGGAGACCTTTTCTAATGTACCTGGATACACCCCTCTGGCCACCCACCGAGTAGACACCCCCGGTCAACTTCCCATGCGCCAGACCCCATACCGCATCCCTGAAGCGGTCCGGGAGAATATGCGCAAAGAGATTGAGGAGATGATACAGTTAGGAGTGATTGAGCCCTCAGATAGTCCCTGGGCATCTCCAGTGGTCCTCGTACCAAAGCGGGACGGCACGACCCGCTTTTGCGTGGACTACAGGAGACTGAATGAGAAGACCGTATCCGACGCATACCCGATGCCTAGGATCGATGAATTACTAGACCGGATGGCCAGGGGACAATACCTTACCACGATTGATCTGTGCAAAGGGTATTGGCAGATTCCCTTAGCCCCGGAAGCCATCCCTAAGTCCGCCTTTGTCACCCCATTCGGCCTGTACCAATTTAAGGTCATGCCGTTTGGGATGAAAAACGCGCCGGCTACCTTCCAGCGGATGGTGGACCGCCTCCTAGATGGGTTCCAAGACTATACCTGCGCATATCTCGATGATATTGCCATATTTAGCGATACCTGGCAGGAACACTTGGCCCATATAGGAGCGGTTCTAGACAGGATCCGGGAGGCTGGTTTGACCCTAAAACCAGCTAAATGTAGTATTGGGATGGCCGAGGTACAGTACCTGGGCCACAGAGTGGGCTGTGGTAAGCAGAAGCCGGAACCCGCCAAAGTAGAGGCAGTATCACAGTGGCCTACCCCGACAACTAAAACCCAGGTGTTAGCCTTCCTAGGGACAGCAGGGTATTACCGGAAATTTGTCCCCAATTATAGTGCCCTGGCCAAACCCCTCACGGACCTGACACGTAAAAACCTTCCCCGCCAAGTAACCTGGACCCCGGAGTGTGAGCAGGCATTCCAACACTTGAAAGATGCACTTGTTAATGCCCCTGTCTTGGCCGCTCCCAATCCAACTAAACATTTTCTTGTTCACACAGACGCTTCTATGTTTGGATTGGGGGCAGTATTGAGCCAAGTCGGGGCCGATGGCGGAGAACATCCCGTGGCTTACATCAGTCGCAAACTTTTACCCCGGGAAGTAAGCTACGCCGCCATCGAGAAGGAATGCCTGGCTGTGGTGTGGGCCTTGAAGAAATTGCAACCCTACTTGTACGGACAGGCTTTTTCGCTGCTCACGGATCACAACCCGTTAGTCTGGCTGAACCGGGTGGCTGGGGACAATGCCAGGCTGCTGCGCTGGAGTTTGGCGCTGCAGCCTTTTGACTTTAACATTCAATACCGCCCGGGTAAGCAAAATGGAAACGCCGACGGGTTGTCGCGACAAACTGATCTGGAGAAATGATCCGTGAGCACCCCGGTCATCCCCAAGCCGATCCGTGTGGGATCAGACTGTGTATGCCGGCTTGTGGGCAAGGGGGAGCAGTGTAGCGGAATGCAGTGAGCCTGTCCTGCAAAATGCCTGTGTGACTGTGTTTGTATATGTTTTCCCTATGTTGAAATTGCTATTCGTGTGTGTATTATGTGAATTGTATGGTATTCGGTAGTTTCCATCCGTACTATATACTTATGGAAACTACCGAACGGAGGGACCACCCCAGAGAGAAGTGTGCCGGCTATTAAAGTTCACATTCCTTCCAACCGCAAGTTAACCGGCTCATTAGCATTGTATCTGGGTGGCCGCCATTCGGCATGCGTACACGTGGCGGCGGCTATCTTACGCATGAAAATCCCAGCGGTGTTTGGTCGTCGAGTGCCTGGAACTCAAATCGGACACTCAAACAACCAAACACCGCTGAGACCTCCAGAGCTCCGTAACTGCCGAACGGAGAAACATAACGAATCCCCATTCGGTAGTAATAAAGTACCGAATGAGGGAATCACTATCTAGGTGAATGTAAATGTGGATGGCAATTATAAATGCCTGTTTTAACTGCCGAACGGAGACCGACCGCAGGGCCCATTCTCGTGGAACCCTTTTCGGATACCAACTCGTGTGCGGTCGGTCAAACTTCCCCTGCCTGTAACTACCGAACCCCTGGTCCGATCTGGGTGAATTTTGGATATTATATTCACCCAGATCAGGGCTACCTAGCGGTACCCTGATATTAAGGATATGTGATGGTTTAGGGGTACATCCAAGTTTGGGGTAAAGTACTGTACAACTTAAGGGGATTATGACTCACTCTGAGGGGAGGAGATGTGTGGGAGGTAACAAGAATGGTATTGGTTACTGTCATAATTACTGTAGTTCCCTCCCTTGCATGGGAGCAGGCTTTATAAGAAACCTTGGAATAAACGATTGTCAGTTCTACTCCTGAAACTGTGTGTCGTCCAGTTATTGGGAGTGCTGTGGGGATTTCGCTGAACCTTTTTTACCTGCTGGAAACTCTGCTGTGGATTTACTAATGACTTGTTCCTGAGCCTCCCTTGGATCTAAAGTGGAGAATAGCTGCGAGAAATCAGCTCTCCGCTACACACACGATACCCCTAATATTGGTTATAGACACAAAAAGGCAAGTAATCATTATTGGTACAATGCTTGATACGCAAAGTTAAGGAATATGTACCCTACCCCCCACCCTTTTCATTTCTGTTCCCCACCCCAATCCCTAGACAAAAAACAACAGATATCGACCAGAATGTAGAAAATGTTTATTTGCAATCAAAGCAGGTGGAAACCACCAACAGATAACTGATATACATGCTTGAACTGTTTGCCTACTGTAAAAAGCACACATCTGTTTTGTGAAATTTGTACTACAAACCTTAACCTCCCGTTTTCTTTTCTGTACCCCCACCCCATAAAACAAAAATCTTTCAAAATAAAGAATTTATAAAAAAAAAAAAAACAGTTCAGTTCTTTCTGAATACAGATACATTACTGAATCCTGCAAAACAGGACCACACATGCTGACTTAATGTTAACAAAAAAGTAATTACATACCAACAAATGCCTGCCACCCTAGCAATTTTCAAAAATGATAGATTTTTAGACATTTGATGACTGCTGCCACCTCTTTCATTCATAGAAACATAGGAAGTGCCAGCACCTAAAACTCATTCTAGTCTGGCCAAATTCTGCATAAAAAAATGTTGGACTACTTGCATTAGTCCTTATACCCTATTAGTCTTATCTTATATCTAGGATAGCCTTATGTCATGCTTGTACTCCTTCACTGTATTAACCACTTCCACTTCAGCTGGAAGGCTATTCCATGCATCCACTACCCTCTCAGTAAACATACTTCCTGTTATTACTTTTAAACATTTGCCCCTCAGATTTATGACTGTCCTCCTGTTGTGGTAATTGTCAACATTTCTTAAACTTAAGGACACACGACGGATATATTCCGTCATGATTCCCTTTTATTTCAGAAGTTGTGTCCTTAATGGGTTAATTTGCTGGGACAGTTCCATTTTTTGTGTCCTGCCATGTCAAATTTTGATCTGTCTTGGCATTATTAGTGCTTATGAACTGTGGCAGTCTGTCAAGGTATCACCTCCATGAATACCCTTTTCCCATAATAATAATAATAATAATAATAATACACCAACCTGTTGGTGTAATGGTCTGGTATCCAAATATGATTGTCCAGGGCCGGCCCATTCATTGGCCCCAGTGGGGCCACGGCTCCAGGCGGCACTGTGACAGGGGCAGCCCCTGTACCTTTAAGAAATCTGGAGCAGGGCCCGGGCCGCCTATTTGTACATATATATATATATATATAGCAAGTACTGCTATATATATGTGCTGTTCCGGACCTTGCTGTTGTATACAGTGTAGAGGGAGCCCTGAGAGTGATCTTACATCCCCAGCAGCAGCAGGGACTCTTCTCTCTCTAGCCATGAGAGCATTACGCAGTAATTATGCAGTACGTGCTGCGCGGAGCATTGCCATGGCAACCCGTGGTAACGCTCTTGCGGCTCGGGGGAGAGAAATACCTGCTGCTGGGGATACAAAGCAGCCCTGGAAAAAAAATCTATGCCAGCCCCATAAGTCACTGCGTCATGTATTGTCACATGTAAAACGTACGGCTATGTGTTGCCACAGATGATTGAGTATTAATATATAAACACTCAATCATCTGGGGTGACAAGACATGCATACATATACATATATGCCTTACATATTATTGAGGTATATATATATATATATATATTTTTATAATATGGTGGGTAGGGAGGCTCTGAGGTGGGTAGGGGGGCTGTGAGGTGTGATAGGGGGGCTGTATGGTGGGTAGGGGGCTCTGAAAGGGTAAATACCTTTTTAGTTTTCTGTAATTATTTCCTGGTGGTCCAGTGGGCAGCTTTCCAGAGAGGTCAGCAACATGCGTGGGGGGCGGAGCTTGCGTGCGGAAGGCTGAGCTTCTGTTCAGGAGGCAGCGCTTCCGTGTGCGGGCAGGGCATGCGGCCGAAATTGATTTACGTTGTGCAGGGAGACTGACAGGTCTGTATGAAAATGAAAAAAATACACACAAAAAATATATATACACAAGTACACCTAACCAACTTAATGGTAGGAATATGCAGAGGTACTTAACTGCGTATAAGATGGATACAGCTTCCCAAGAGGTTTCCCCCAAACGAACCTCAAATATAAGTATGGATATAGACAAAAAAATGGGATACAGCTGAATAACTAGAAAAAAAAGAATATAAAACACATAGTGAAGTACATTAACAATAATTGGATTTAACCCACAAAGATTGCACTCACGAGATGGTGTAGGGTAATGCGCCTTTAAGCCCACACTGGGCTAAAATGGTATTTGCCTTCCACGGATAGGTTGCTCTGTCTTTCACAGGAAATGGAAGAATGCCAGTTGAAGTATAAAAAATATTTTTCTTTATTCAAAAGGCAATAAATAGCCTTGAAAGATTCAATCAGTAAAATTATTAAAAATAACTGCAATCTAACGCGTTTCGTCCAAACAACTTGGACTTCATCAGAGAAAATTCTGCAGTTTTAACAATCACATAAAATACAAAGCATGCAGACTGACAGGTCTCCCTCCAGCCGCTGGAAGCCGCACCAGCCCCCAGCTCCTCGATCCTTACACCCCTCGGACTGACAGGCTGGCACAGTCCATGGGGGAAATATTTAAATAGATTCATCATGCTGGTTATTAGAGCTTGCTGGTATTAGAGCTTGCTGCGGCCCACCAGGAAATTTTCCAGTATCTCGGTGGGCCAGTCCGGCACTGATTGTAAGATCACTCTCAGGGCTCCCTCTTCACTGTCCTCCAGCTCCGCGCCGGTCCGTTCAGCACCTCGGTCAGCTCCCAGTGTAAATCTCGCGAGAGCTGCGGCTCTCGCGAGACTTACAGTGGGAGCTGACAGAAGAGCTGAACGGACCGGCGCGGAGGAGGAGGGAGCTGACAGGAGCTGCAGGAGAGGTAAGTTACAGCTCTGCCAGCCCCCTGTCTGTATTATGGCAATGCAAATTGCCATAATACAGACTCTCGCGAGATTTACACTGGGAGCTGACCGAGGTGCTGAACGGACCGGCGCGGAGGAGGAGGGAGCTGACAGGAGCTGCAGGAGAGGTAAGTTACAGCTCTGCCAGCCCCCCTCCCCCTCACTGAACTGCCAATGCCACTGGACCACCAGGGAAGGAGAGCCCCCCTCCCTGCCATATATCACACACACACACACACACTGCACTCATACACACGCTGCACTCATACACACGCTGCACTCATACACACACGCTGCACTCATACACACACGCTGCACTCATACACACACGCTGCACTCATATACACACACTGCATTCATTATACACACACTGCATTCATTATACACACACTGCATTCATTATACACACACTGTAAATAAATATTCAATTAATATATATTTTTTAGGATCTAATTTTATTTAGAAATTTACCAGTAGCTGCTGCATTTCCCACCCTAGTCTTATACTCGAGTCAATACGTTTTCCCAGTTTTTTGGGGTAAAATTAGGGGCCTCTGCTTATACTAGAGTATATACAGTATTACCACAAACATACAACACCACGGACACACACTGCATGCCCTTTATTAACACAGTCATACACAGCATTACTCAGGTTATACATGCATAATCAAATATCACTAATAACTTCAGGCTGGGCATATGCTGGACTTTCTCACCTCAATACTGTGCATGTAGAGAATAAAAAAAAGAAATATTGAAAATTATCTACACATTGTGTTAACAAATCCCTAAATTATGATGTTACCTGTGGCTTGATATGAAAATGTACTGGTATTTATGTGCAAAATTAAAATAAGATTGTGAATACCGCCTTTTGCGTGATAGATCTTATGGAAAAAAAACCTGTTGATCTTACCTGATCTAACGAATATCTACCAAAATCAATTTAAAAAAATTAAATTTCCCTTGAGGGGGGGCCAGCCCCCCTAATTATATATGCAATATCTCAGTAATTAGACTAGATCTAACAAAAATTTTGCCTGATCAAACCTGATCTAACGTAGACCTATCATAATCAACAACATTTTGTACAAATTTTTGTTGAGGGGGGGCTGGCTACGGGTTAGCCCCCCTGACAATGATTGTTAATATCGCATAATTTAAAGTAGATCTAACGAAAAAAATCGTTGATCAAACCTGATCTAACAAAGATCTAAAACATGGAATAATCTTTTGTTAAAATTCTCAAAATGGGGGGGCTAACCCGGGGGTGGTGAGGTAATATAGTGATATTAGGTGAGGTAATAATATAGTGATATTACGTGAGGTAATAATATAGTGATATTACGTGAGGTAATAATATAGTGATATTACGTGAGGTAATAATATAGTGATATTATGTGAGGTAATAATATAGTGATATTATGTGAGGTAATAATATAGTGATATTACGTGAGGTAATAATATAGTGATATTATGTGTGGTAATAATATAGTGATATTACGTGAGGTAATAATATAGTGATATTATGTGAGGTCATAATATAGTGATATTATGTGAGGTAATAATATAGTGATATTATGTGAGGTCATAATATAGTGATATTACGTGAGGTAATAATATAGTGAGTGATATTACGTGAGGTAATAAATTAGTGATATTATGTGAGGTAATAATATAGTGATATTACGTGAGGTAATAATATAGTGATATTATGTGAGGTAATAATATAGTGATATTATGTGAGGTCATAATATAGTGATATTACGTGAGGTAATAATATAGTGAGTGATATTACGTGAGGTAATAAATTAGTGATATTATGTGCGGTAATAATATAGTGATATTATGTGAGGTAATAATATAGTGATATTACGTGAAGTAATAATATAGTGATATTATGTGAGGTAATAATATAGTGAATTATGTGAGGTAATAATATAGTGATATTATGTGAGGTAATAATATAGTGATATTACGTGAGGTAATAATATAGTGATATTATGTGAGGTAATAATATAGTGATATTATGTGAGGTAATAATATAGTGATATTACGTGAGGTAATATAGTGATATTATGTGAGGTAATAATATAGTGATATTACGTGAGGTAATAATATAGTGATATTATGTGAGGTCATAATATAGTGATATTATGTGAGGTAATAATATAGTGATATTACGTGAGATAATAATATAGTGATATTATGTGTGGTAATATAGTGATATTATGTGAGGTAATAATATAGTGATATTACATGAGGTAATAATATAGTGATGTGATATTATGTGAGGTAATAATATAGTGATGCGATATTATGTGAGGTAATAATATAGTGATATTATGTGAGGTAATAATATAGTGATATTATGTGAGGTAATAATATAGTGATATTACGTGAGGTAATAATATAGTGATATTATGTGAGGTAATAATATAGTGATATTACGTGAGGTAATAATATAGTGATATTATGTGAGGTCATAATATAGTGATATTATGTGAGGTAATAATATAGTGATATTACGTGAGGTAATAATATAGTGATATTATGTGAGGTCATAACATAGTGATATTATGTGAGGTAATAATATAGTGATATTATGTGAGGTCATAATATAGTGATATTACGTGAGGTAATAATATAGTGAGTGATATTACGTGAGGTAATAATATAGTGATATTATGTGCGGTAATAATATAGTGATATTATGTGAGGTCATAATATAGTGATATTATGTGAGGTAATAATATAGTGATATTAAGTGAGGTCATAATATAGTGATATTACGTGAGTAATAATATAGTGATATTATGTGAGGTAATAATATAGTGATATTATGTGAGGTAATAATATAGTGATATTATGTGTGGTAATATGGTGATATTATGTGAGGTAATAATATAGTGATATTATGTGAGGTAATAATATAGTGATATTATGTGAGGTAATAATATAGTGATATTATGTGAGGTAATAATATAGTGATATTATGTGAGGTAATAATATAGTGATATTACGTGAGGTAATAATATAGTGATATTATGTGAGGTAATAATATAGTGATATTACATGAGGTAATAATATAGTGATGTGATATTATGTGAGGTAATAATATAGTGATATTATGTGAGGTAATAATATAGTGATATTACGTGAGGTAATAATATAGTGATATTATGTGAGGTAATAATATAGTGATATTACATGAGGTAATAATATAGTGATGTGATATTATGTGAGGTAATAATATAGTGATATTATGTGAGGTAATAATATAGTGATATTACGTGAGGTAATAATATAGTGATATTATGTGAGGTCACAATATAGTGATATTATGTGAGGTAATAATATAGTGATATTACGTGAGATAATAATATAGTGATATTATGTGAGGTAATAATATAGTGATATTATGTGAGGTCATAATATAGTGAGTGATATTACGTGAGGTAATAAATTAGTGATATTATGTGCGGTAATAATATAGTGATATTATGTGAGGTCATAATATAGTGATATTATGTGAGGTAATAATATAGTGATATTACGTGAGGTCATAATATAGTGATATTATGTGAGGTAATAATATAGTGATATTATGTGAGGTAATAATATAGTGATATTATGTGTGGTAATATGGTGATATTATGTGAGGTAATAATATAGTGATATTATGTGAGGTAATAATATAGTGATATTATGTGAGGTAATAATATAGTGATATTATGTGAGGTAATAATATAGTGATATTATGTGAGGTAATAATATAGTGATATTACGTGAGGTAATAATATAGTGATATTATGTGAGGTAATAATATAGTGATATTACATGAGGTAATAATATAGTGATGTGATATTATGTGAGGTAATAATATAGTGATATTATGTGAGGTAATAATATAGTGATATTACATGAGGTAATACTATAGTGATGTGATATTATGTGAGGTAATAATATAGTGATATTATGTGAGGTAATAATATAGTGATATTATGTGAGGTAATAATATAGTGATATTATGTGAGGTAATAATATAGTGATATTACGTGAGGTAATAATATAGTTATATTATGTGAGGTAATAATATAGTGATATTATGTGAGGTAATAATATAGTGATATTACGTGAGGTAATAATATAGTGATATTATGTGAGGTAATAATATAGTGATATTATGTGAGGTAATAATATAGTGATATTATGTGAGGTAATAATATAGTGATATTACGTGAGGTAATAATATAGTGATATTATGTGAGGTAATAATATAGTGATATTATGTGAGGTAATAATATAGTGATATTATGTGAGGTAATAATATAGTGATATTACGTGAGGTAATAATATAGTGATATTACGTGAGGTAATAATATAGTGATATTATGTGAGGTGATAATATAGTGATATTATGTGAGGTAATAATATAGTGATATTACGTGAGGTAATAATATAGTGATATTATGTGAGGTAATAATATAGTGATATTACGTGAGATAATAATATAGTGATATTATGTGTTGTAATATAGTGATATTATGTGAGGTAATAATATAGTGATATTACATGAGGTAATAATATAGTGATGTGATATTATGTGAGGTAATAATATAGTGATGCGATATTATGTGAGGTAATAATATAGTGATATTATGTGAGGTCATAATATAGTGATATTATGTGAGGTAATAATATAGTGATATTATGTGAGGTCATAATATAGTGATATTACGTGAGGTAATAATATAGTGAGTGATATTACGTGAGGTCATAATATAGTGATATTACGTGAGTAATAATATAGTGATATTATGTGTGGTAATATGGTGATATTATGTGAGGTAATAATATAGTGATATTATGTGAGGTAATAATATAGTGATATTATGTGAGGTAATAATATAGTGATATTATGTGAGGTAATAATATAGTGATATTATGTGAGGTAATAATATAGTGATATTATGTGAGGTAATAATATAGTGATATTATGTGAGGTAATAATATAGTGATATTACGTGAGGTAATAATATAGTGATATTATGTGAGGTAATAATATAGTGATATTACATGAGGTAATAATATAGTGATGTGATATTATGTGAGGTAATAATATAGTGATATTATGTGAGGTAATAATATAGTGATATTACGTGAGGTAATAATATAGTGATATTATGTGAGGTAATAATATAGTGATATTACATGAGGTAATAATATAGTGATATTACGTGAGGTAATAATATAGTGATATTATGTGAGGTCACAATATAGTGATATTATGTGAGGTAATAATATAGTGATATAACGTGAGATAATAATATAGTGATATTACGTGAGGTAATAATATAGTGATATTATGTGAGGTCATAATATAGTGATATTATGTGAGGTAATAATATAGTGATATTACGTGAGGTCATAATATAGTGAGTGATATTACGTGAGGTAATAAATTAGTGATATTATGTGCGGTAATAATATAGTGATATTATGTGAGGTCATAATATAGTGATATTATGTGAGGTCATAATATAGTGATATTATGTGAGGTAATAATATAGTGATATTACGTGAGGTCATAATATAGTGATATTACGTGAGTAATAATATAGTGATATTATGTGAGGTAATAATATAGTGATATTATGTGAGGTAATAATATAGTGATATTATGTGTGGTAATATGGTGATATTATGTGAGGTAATAATATAGTGATATTATGTGAGGTAATAATATAGTGATATTATGTGAGGTAATAATATAGTGATATTATGTGAGGTAATAATATAGTGATATTATGTGAGGTAATAACATAGTGATATTATGTGAGGTAATAATATAGTGATATTACGTGAGGTAATAATATAGTGATATTATGTGAGGTAATAATATAGTGATATTACATGAGGTAATAATATAGTGATGTGATATTATGTGAGGTAATAATATAGTGATATTATGTGAGGTAATAATATAGTGATATTACGTGAGGTAATAATATAGTGATATTATGTGAGGTAATAATATGGTGATATTACATGAGGTAATAATATAGTGATGTGATAATATGTGAGGTAATAATATAGTGATATTATGTGAGGTAATAATATAGTGATATTACGTGAGGTAATAATATAGTGATATTATGTGAGGTCATAATATAGTGATATTATGTGAGGTAATAATATAGTGATATTATGTGAGGTAATAATATAGTGATATTATGTGAGGTAATAATATAGTGATATTATGTGAGGTAATAATATAGTGATATTATGTGAGGTAATAATATAGTGATATTATGTGAGGTAATAATATAGTGATATTACGTGAGGTAATAATATAGTGATATTATGTGAGGTCATAATATAGTGATATTATGTGAGGTAATAATATAGTGATATTACGTGAGATAATAATATAGTGATATTATGTGTGGTAATATAGTGATATTATGTGAGGTAATAATATAGTGATGTGATATTATGTGAGGTAATAATATAGTGATGTGATATTATGTGAGGTAATAATATAGTGATATTATGTGAGGTAATAATATAGTGATATTATGTGAGGTAATAATATAGTGATATTACGTGAGGTAATAATATAGTGATATTATGTGAGGTCACAATATAGTGATATTATGTGAGGTAATAATATAGTGATATTACGTGAGATAATAATATAGTGATATTACGTTAGGTAATAATATAGTGATATTATGTGAGGTAATAATATAATGATATTATGTGAGGTCATAATATAGTGATATTACGTGAGGTAATAATATAGTGAGTGATATTACGTGAGGTAATAAATTAGTGATATTATGTGCGGTAATAATATAGTGATATTATGTGAGGTCATAATATAGTGATATTATGTGAGGTAATAATATAGTGATATTACGTGAGGTCATAATATAGTGATATTACGTGAGTAATAATATAGTGATATTATGTGAGGTAATAATATAGTGATATTATGTGAGGTAATAATATAGTGATATTATGTGTGGTAATATGGTGATATTATGTGAGGTAATAATATAGTGATATTATGTGAGGTAATAATATAGTGATATTATGTGAGGTAATAATATAGTGATATTATGTGAGGTAATAATATACGTGAGGTAATAATATAGTGATATTATGTGAGGTAATATAGTGATATGTGAGGTAATAATATAGTGATATTATGTGTGGTAATATGGTGATATTATGTGAGGTAATATAGTGATACTATGTGAGCTAATAATATAGTGATTAATGTTGTCGCGAACCCGAAATTTTCGGTTCGCGAACGGCGAACGCGAACTTCCGCAAATGTTCGCGAACCGGCGAACCGCCATTGACTTCAATGGGCAGGCGAATTTTAAAAACAACAGGGACTCTTTCTGGCCACAATAGTGATGGAAAAGTTGTTTCAAGGGGACTAACACATGGACTGTGGCATGCCAGAGGGGGATCCATGGCAAAACTCCCATGGAAAATTGCACAGTTGATGCAGAGTCTGCTTTTAATCCATAAAGGGCAGAAATCACCTAACATTGACACCTGTCCTCAAAGCCCAGCCCTGATACACACTGACACAGAGCAGAATAGAGACTGTTCCCCCTACATAGGGTCACTTGGCAGATATGGATTGACACCTATCCTAATGATCCCTGATACACACTGACACAGAGCAGAATAGAGACTGTTCCCCCTACATAGGGTCACTTGGCAGATATGGATTGACACCTGTCCTCAAAACCCCTGATACACACTGACACAGAGCAGAATAGAGACTGTTCCCCCTACATAGGGTCACTTGGCAGATATGGATTGACACCTGTCCTCAAAACCCCTGATACACACTGACACAGAGCAGAATAGAGACTGTTCACCGTCCACAGAGACCATGATACACACTGACACAGAGCAGAATAGAGACTGTTCACCGTCCACAGAGACCATGATACACACTGACACAGAGCAGAATAAAGACTGTTCCCTGTCCACAGACACCATGATACACACTGACACAGAGTGTCCGCGTGAAATAGGGCCGTGAGTAATGACGTCACGGGTAGCCTGCCCATAGTATCGCATAGGGTGGAAGAGCTGATAGGACATCTGAAACGTATTGGGATGGAGATGCTTAATTGTTCTCCAAAATGCTTGACACCACCCCATAGTGAATCTCTTCAAACTTTAATACCATCAGAGGAGGAAGAATGTGGCAGCCCACTGGGATTATTCGAAAAATTTCAAATTGATGATTTTCCAGACCCTGGGGTTGACATTAGTCCAGATTTACATCTTGTGACCCATGAGGATGTTCCAGGCACTACTTGTGAAATAAAGACAGATAATAAAGTGAATGATCCTTCTCCTTGGGACTTGCACCCTGTCGTTGAAGGTGGAGTAGGCAATGGCAAGAGCATGCTGTGGGTAGTCAGTGCAAACACTTTCTTCCCGGTGAATAATGAGGAGACTAACTATGATGACGTTATTTGCGTTGAAAGTAATGATGCCAGAGATCTTTTGAAACCATATGGAAGGAACGAATTGGTTAAAAGAAAGGCAAGAGACCACCTGCATATAGACAAGAATACGCATAAGAGAAAGAAGAGAACAGGTGAAAAAGAGAAGCTGCAGACTGCCTATCTGCAAATAGTTGTTATGTCCTGAAGATGTCCGTGTTACCACAGTGCAGACTCTGTTTGATACACTACTGAGGAGAGTCAGAGAAACCCCAGATCTTCACGTATTGGATGAGTACTTTTCCTGTGTACTGACAGCAGATATACATAGGGTCACTTGGCAGATATGGATTGACACCTGTCCTCAAAGCCCCTGATACACACTGACACAGAGCAGAATAGAGACTGTTCACCGTCCACAGAGACCATGATACACACTGACACAGAGCAGAATAGGGACTGTTCCCCCTACATAGGGTCACTTGGCAGATATGGATTGACACCTGTTCTCAAAACCCCTGATACACACTGACACAGAGCAGAATAGAGACTGTTCCCTGTCCACAGAGACCATGATACACACTGACACAGAGCAGAATAGAGACTGTTCCCCCTACATAGGGTCACTTGGCAGATATGGATTGACACCTGTCCTCAAAACCCCTGATACACACTGACACAGAGCAGAATAGGGACTGTTCCCCCTACATAGGGTCACTTGGCAGATATGGATTGACACCTGTCCTCAAAACCCCTGATACACACTGACACAGAGCAGAATAGGGACTGTTCCCCCTACATAGGGTCACTTGGCAGATATGGATTGACACCTATCCTAATGATCCCTGATACACACTGACACAGAGCAGAATAGAGACTGTTCCCCCTACATAGGGTCACTTGGCAGATATGGATTGACACCTGTCCTCAAAACCCCTGATACACACTGACACAGAGCAGAATAGAGACTGTTCCCTGTCCACAGAGACCATGATACACACTGACACAGAGCAGAATAGGGACTGTTACCCCTACATAGGGTCACTTGGCAGATATGGATTGACAAATCCCTGACAAACAGCTACCACATGCAAGGAAGGCAGCAGGGGCGCAAATGACCCACTCCCGACGCGGGAAGGTAGTGACGACAAATAACAATACAGGACTCTTTAGAGGCCCTGTAATTGTAATCAGTCCACTTGAAATCCTTTAACTTTGATCAATTGGAGGGAAGTCTGGTGCAGAGCCACTGACCCATGCGCAGGGCCAGCCTTAGGCCTTTGGGCGCCCTGTGCAAGAAATCTTCACCCTGTCACACCCATGTGCAAGAAATCTTCACCCTGTCACACACACACACACAGGCAGACAGCCATACACACGCACACACACAACTGCGACTGACTAGGTTTGTCACCTCCTCAAAAGGACGCATGAGCCTACAGGCATTGCGCATGAGCGTCCAGTAACGTGGCAAAAAAATTCCCAGCTCCCCAGAGGCTGTCCTAGCACCCCGGTCATACAAATATTAATTAACAGCTTTTTCTTGTTGGAGCAGGCGGTCGAACATTAGGAGTGTTGAATTCCAACGTGTAGGGCTGTCGCAAATCAAGCGCCTCACTGGCATGTTGTTTCGCCGCTGGATATCGGCAAAGTGAGCCATGGCCGTGTAGGAACGCCTGTAATGGCCACACACCTTCCTGGCCTGCTTCAGGACGTCCTGTAAGCCTGTGTACTTATGCACAAAGCGTTGTACGATCAGATTACACACATGTGCCATGCACGGCACATGTGTCAACTTGCCCAACTTCAATGCCGCTATCAATTTTTTTCCGTTGTCACACACCACTTTGCCGATATCCAGTTGCTGCGTAGTCAGCCACTTTTCCACCTGTGTGTTCAGGGCGGACAGGAGTGCTTGTCCGGTGTGACTCTCTGCTTTCAAGCAAGTCAAACCCAAGACGGCGTGACACTGCCGTATCCGGGATGTGGAATAGTACCTGGGGAGCTGGGGGGGTGCCGTTGATGTGGAGCAAGAAGCAGCGGCACAAGAGGACTCAGCCGAGGAGGTTATGGAAGAGGATGGAGTAGGAGGAGTAGAGGAGGTGGCAGCAGGACTGCCTGCAATTCGTGGCGGTGTCACCAACTCCTCTGCAATGCCACGCATTCCTTGCTTGTCAGCCGTCAGCAGGTTTACCCAATGCGCAGTGTAGGTGATATACCTGCCCTGACCATGCTTTGCAGACCAGGTATCAGTGGTCAGATGGACCCTTGCCCCAACACTGTGTGCCAGACATGCCATGACTTCCTTTTGCACAATCGAGTACAAGTTGGGGATTGCCTTTTGTGAAAAGAAATTCCGGCCGGGTACCTTCCACTGCGGTGTCCCAATAGCTACAAATTTTTTGAACGCCTCAGACTCAACCAGATTGTATGGTAAAAGCTGGCGGGCTAATAGTTCGGTCAAGCCAGCTGTCAGACGCTGGGCAAGGGGGTGACTTGGTGACATTGGCTTCTTACGCTCAAACATGTCCTTGACAGACACATGACTGTGGGCAGATGAGCGGGAACTGCTCAAGGCGGGAGACGGAGTGGCGGATGGTTGAGAGGGGGCAAGAAGGACAGCAGTGGTTGACGTGGCTGAAGATGCTGGACCAGGAGGAGGATGGCGGCTTAGAGTAGGTGTGCTGCTTGTACTCATGTGTTGATCCCATAGGCGTTTGTGATGTGAGATCATGTGCCTACGCAAAGCAGTTGTACCTAGGTGGGTGTTGGACCTCCCACGACTCAGTTTCCTTTGGCACAGGTTGCAAATGGCATCGCTGTTGTCAGAGGCAGACACACACAAAAAATGCCACACTGCTGAGCTCTGCAATGACGGCATTCTGGTGGTGGACACAGCATGCGTTGATTGGCGTGCTGTCGGGCTGACCCCGGGTGCCGATGCATGCTGTCTGACTGTGCCACTAGCTCCTTGCGACGACCCCCCCCCTGCTTCCAACTCGTCTCCTCCTCCTCTCTGTCTCCCCATCTGAACTTTCGCCCTGTTCTTCTTCTTGCCGAGCGGGCACCCACGTGACATCCATGGACGCATCGTCATCATCAACCGCTTCGCTTGTATCTGACAACTCAGAAAAGGAAGCAGCAGCGGGTACAACATCATCATCATCACACTGTACCTCCATGTGTTTAATGCTGCCTGCCTGAGACATATCCCTGTTATCTACATCCTCTAGCAATAATGGTTGCGCATCACTCATTTCTTCAAACGGGTGTGTGAATAACTCCTCTGACATACCAAGTAAAGCGGCTGTGGTGCTAGTTTTGGTGGTGGCGGCAGGCGGGTGAGTGCTATCTTGAGAGGTGCCTGAAGCTAAGCTGGAGGAGGATGGTGCGTCAAGGTTCCGAGCGGAGGCTGTACAAGATTGGGTGTCCTGTGTTAGCCAGTCAACTAAGTCCTCAGAACTTTTCAAGTTCAGGGTACCTGGCTTCTGAAAACTGGGCATTATTCTAGGGCAAAAGGGAATCACAGCACCACGACCACGACGGCCCCTGCCTGTCATTTTTTTGGGGATTAGTGGTACTATGCGTGCAAGCTACTGTGAGACCAGATATGATTGGCAATGTGCACTGGAACAGTTCTGCAGAGCACACGCTGAAGGAAGGACTGACAGAGCCGCTTGAAGACAAGTAACTGCTATTCAATCTATAACAGTGAAAAACAAATTTTGGTTTTAAAAGCACGCTATAGAGACACCAGATATGATTGGCAAAGTGCACTGGAACAGTTCTGCAGAGCACACACTGTAGGCCTGAGACACCCGCTTGAAGACAAGTAACTGCTATTCAATCTATAACAGTGAAAAACAAATTTTGGTTTTAAAAGCACGCTATAGAGACACCAGATATGATTGGCAATGTGCACTGGAACAGTTCTGCAGAGCACACACTGTAGGCCTGAGACACCCGCTTGAAGACAAGTAACTACTATTCAATCTATAACAGTGAAAAACAAATTTTGGTTTTAAAAGCACACTATAGAGACACCAGATATGATTGGCAATGTGCACTGGAACAGTTCTGCAGAGCACACACTGTAGGCCTGAGACACCCGCTTGAAGACAAGTAACTGCTATTCAATCTATAACAGTGAAAAACAAATTTTGGTTTTAAAAGCACGCTATAGAGACACCAGATATGATTGGCAATGTGCACTGGAACAGTTCTGCAGAGCACACACTGTAGGCCTGAGACACCCGCTTGAAGACAAGTAACTGCTATTCAATCTATAACAGTGAAAAACAAATTTTGGTTTTAAAAGCACGCTATAGAGACACCAAATATGATTGGCAACTGTCAAAGCACGCTGGAACAGGTCTACAGAGCACACGCTGCAGTAGGCCTGACACCCAGACGCTTGCAGACAACTAACTGATCTTCTATTACAGTGAAAAAAAATGATTTCTTTAAAATCTAAAGCTTAAGCTATTGTTAAAACAGATATGAGTGGTGGCACTGACTGTGCAAATGGGCAAGGCATTCAACCTGACACAGAAGCTGGCAGGCAGGCAACTGCTCTTCTATTACAGTGAAAAAAAAATATTTATTTTAAATGTAAAGCTTAACCAATTGTTAAAACAGATATGAGTGGTGGCACTGGGCAAGTAGGCACAGTATCCAATGTGAACCTCACACAGAAGCTGGCAGGCAGGCAACTGCTCTTCTATTACAGTGGAAACAAAATTTTGGTTGTAAAAGCACGCTATAGAGACACCAGATATGAGTGGCAACTGTCAAAGCACGCTGGCACAGGTCTGCAGAGCACACGCTGAAGTAGGCCTGACACCCAGACGCTTGCAGACAACTAACTGATCTTCTATTACAGTGAAAAAAAAATATTTATTTTAAATGTAAAGCTTAACCAATTGTTAAAACAGATATGAGTGGTGGCACTGGGCAAGTAGGCACAGTATCCAATGTGAACCTCACACAGAAGCTGGCAGGCAGGCAACTGCTCTTCTATTACAGTGGAAACAAAATTTTGGTTGTAAAAGCACGCTATAGAGACACAAGATATGAGTGGCAACTGTCAAAGCACGCTGGCAGGGTTGTGCAGGGCACACGCTGAAGGAAGGCCTGACAGAGCCGCTTGAAGGACACTGACTGTCTGCTATTAGCTTACACTGGAAACCTTTTTTCTTTGTAAAAGCACGCTAAAGAGACACCAGATATGATTGGCAACTGTCAAAGCACGCTGGCACAGGTCTGCAGAGCACACGCTGAAGTAGGCCTGACACCCAGATGCTTGCAGACAACTAACTGATCTTCTATTACAGTGAAAAAAAATGATTTCTTTAAAATCTAAAGCTTAAGCTATTGTTAAAACAGATATGAGTGGTGGCACTGACTGTGCAAATGGGCAAGGCATCCAACCTGACACAGAAGCTGGCAGGCAGGCAACTGCTCTTCTATTACAGTGAAAAAAAATATTTATTTTAAATCTAAAGCTTAACCAATTGTTAAAACAGATATGAGTGGTGGCACTGGGCAAGTGGGCACAGTATCCAATGTGAACCTCACACAGAAGCTGGCAGGCAGGCAACTGCTCTTCTATTACAGTGAAAAAAAATATTTACTTTAAATGTAAAGCTTAACCTATTGTTAAAACAGATATGAGTGGTGGCACTGGGCAAGTGGGCACAGTATCCAATGTGAACCTCACACAGAAGCTGGCAGGCAGGCACCTGCAATTACATTACACAGGAAAAAAAAAAAAAAGCAGCCTGATGTTCTAGCCCTAAAAAGGGCTTTTTGGGGTGCTGTCCTTACAGCAGAGATCAGATGAGTCCTTCAGGATTGTAGTGGACACTGAATACCCTATGTAACGGATCCACTGGCACCCCGACTGGGTACCTCCGTTGAAAGATGCTCCTAGTGCTTCCTGAGGACTCCAAGCACTCTGGCAGACACCATAATCACCGAATCCAAGAAACCTTTAAATTCTCCCAAGCGTATGAATGCTGTAGACCATTGAATAGGAACCATACGAATAGGCTTGTACCCCTAGCAGTCAACTGGAACAGCATACAATAAATCCTTCCCCCAATAATGAGACGACACATCACTTTGAGGGTAAAAACAGGAACTCTGGACTGGCTCATCCAGCCTGGCTTTTATTACACTAATCCACATACAGGCCACACCCAGGGGGAGGCATAAAATAACCAATCACATACATGGTTCAGCCCACACATCCCCTCCCCTCAGATAACATTAAACTCAATTATCCGGTACACTTTTTCAGCCAAGTTCTGGATGTACCCCAAAACCCGGGGGTACACCTTTAAATCCAGCATCGCTGGATAGCCCTTATTCAGGGGGACAACATATCCAAAATTCAAGTAATTCGGATGAATGGTTCGTGAGATATGGGGTTCCAAAGATTTGACCGACCGCATGGGTAAAGTATCCGAAAACAGTTCCATGCATTTTGGCCCTGCGGTCGGTCACAAACAAGGGAATGAAAACAGGCGAATTGCCTGTGTTATAGAGCCTGGAGAGGGTTTGAATGAATTCCCTTGTTTATGGGGTTCTTTCTACCGAACGGCGGGTCATTCGGTAGTTTCCATACGAATTTCTGGAAGTATGGAGGTCTCAGCGGTGTTTGCCTAGTCAAGTGTCCGATTTTAGTTCCAGACACTCGACGGCAAAACACCGCTGTTCGGTAGTTTAAGATGGCCGCCGCCACGTGTTTGTTTCCCGAATGGCGGCCACCCAGAGGACAAAGAATACATTACATGGATTGCCAATTACCCGTTTGCAACATTGTTGCAAACTGTAATTGGAGGCACACTTATTCCTGGGTGGTCTGGTTGTTCGGTAGTTTCACTCAATATAATAAATGGAGTGATTCTACCGAACAATCAGGTGAATGCTGCATACATATCCCAGGTTAAACTTAATACACATATAATATTACAGGCAGTACACTAGAATATGTATCACAGTCTTAAAGGGACAGTAGTCCCAAAAGTCCCAATATGTCCATAGATGCTGTTAAAAGGGCCAGTAGCAGCAATATACAGTACAATATGTCCCAAATAACCCAGGGGCCATAGTCAGCAGGTAGGAGGCTAGCAAACAGGCTTCTCCAGGGCCCAGTGGCGAGGTTGGTTTCGCCACATTTCTCCCCTTTTCCAAACAGACTAACAGGGTACCTGACCTCTTGCCGGTCAGTGCCCTTGTTAGTCCAGCAGCCCACCCACAAAACAGAAACAGCAGTACAGCCCACCCACAATAAATGGTTACTACACCTGAGTAAGAGAAAAACTTGTCCAGGTCCAGGTGCCTCACCATGGCTGTGTGGGGGACTGGTAGGCTGTTTTGGTGGGTTGCTGAGTGGGCAGAGCCCAGCGGTACTCTGCCCTGGTGCCAGCACTACCCCGGGAGTAGTCTGGTTGGAGCCTTGCTGGAGACCGACTGCCTCCCCTTTAGCTGCGCAGCTCTGCTGCTGGAGACCGACTGTCTCCCCTTGAGTTACACAGCTCTGCTGCTGGAGACCGACTGTCTCCCCTTTAGTTACACAGCTCTGCTGCTGGAGACAGACTGTCTCCCCTTTGGCTAAACAGCCCTGTTGTGGGGGGGCAGGACCGACCGTCCCTACCCCCTGTGCTGGAAGTGCAGAGACCACGGTCCCATCTGCACAGGTGTGGGGCTTACAGTCTCCCCCTGGTACATTAAGCTGTCGCTGGGGAGAGGTGGTAACCAGCTCCTCTCCCATTAGAACACTCTGCCCATCGATGATCCGTCGCTGGGGAGAGGTGGTAACAATCTCCTCTCCCATGCCTACTTTCAGTCTTTGTGGAGGGAGACCGACTGTCTCTCCTCCCAATTCAGTGTCCTGCTGCTGGGGAATAGAGACTGGGCTCTCTATTCCCAAACAATCATGCTGCTGCTGGGGGGTAGGACCAACTACCTCTGCCCCCTGTAACTCAGCCTTCCGCTGGGGAGGGAGGACGCTGCTCTCCTCTCCCTGCACTTCACACTGCCTTCCCGGCATATCACTCTGCTGCTGGGGGGAAGGACCAACTACCTCTGCCCCCTGTAACTCAGCCTGCCGCTGGGGAATGGAGACTGGGCTCCCAATTCCCTGTGATTCACACTGCCGCTGGGGAATGGAGACTGGGCTCCCAATTCCCAACAAATCACACTGCCGCTGGGGAGGGAGGACGGCCCCTTCAGCTCCCTGTAACTTGGGCGCAGAGACCACGGTCCCATCTGCGCTGGTGAGGGGTTTTCTGTCTCCCCTTGGTGGGTTAGGTTGTCGGTGGGGAGAGGGGGTATCAGGCGCCTCTCCCTGCACTGTAGACTGCCGCTGGGGATCAGGGCTGACCCTCTGTACTCCCTGTAGGCAGGGCGCAGAGACCACAGTCCCATCTGCGCTGGTGAGGGGCTTACTGTCTCCCCTTGGTGAGCTGTGCTGCCGCTGGGGAGAGGTAATAACAGGCTCCTCTCCCTGAACCGTAGACTGCCGCTGGGGATCTGGGCCAACTGCCCAGCATCCCTGTAGGGCCGGTAGAGAGATCTCGGTCCCATCTTCACCTGCCATCTGTGGGTCTCTCCAGGACCAGTCTATGAGGTCCCCAACTTCTGCAGCTGGTAATGAAGCAGGGGGTACCTCAGCCACCTTTTCCCAGCTGTAGGCTAGCAGGTCTGGGTCTGCCACCCAGTTTTCCCGGTCTGCGTCCCTGCTCTGCGGCTGGCAGGAATTTAATAGTTCTACATAGTCCATCTCCAGCTCTCGTTCCATGGCAGCGAAACGGCGGAGGTCTTGTCCCAGTCCAATAGATCTCGGGCCCTGTATCATCTCACCTCGGTAATGAAAGATAGCCCAGTACCGTGACTCTGCTGGACTGCCGAAATCGACATCCTCCACTAAGGCTTTCCACAACAGGCCAGGGCTCGTGTAGTTCTCCCCCTCTGGCTGGATGCCCTCTGCCCTCCACGTCTCTGGCTGGACAGTGCACCACCACAGTGCCCGGTATGAGGTGTCCAAGCTCAGTTCCCTTTCCACGAGGTACTCGAGTTGTCTTACCCGCTGCCCTCCAGGTTGGTCTCCCAGAAGCGGCATCCGCCAGGCCATTTGTTCCTCCAACCGGTATGCGACACCAGGAAGGCGCTGCTGCCGTTGATACTGGACTTCCTCCAGGGCATCGTACCATAATTCTATCCGGGCATTATCTCTCCATTCTAATTCACTCTCTTCCTCAGGTGTGTGTTGCCCAGGGGTCTACGAACCCCATTTTCCCAAATCTTTATGTAAACAGGGACGCTGTATGCACACCAGCGTCGCCCTCAATTGTAAATCCAAACGCACTGTGTCTCCGAGCTGCTTTACCTCGCACTAGGACGCCATCCCACCGCTTGCCACCAATGTAACGGATCACCTGGCACCCCGACTTGGTACCTCCGTTAATGGATGCTCCTAGTGCTTCCTGAGGACTCCAAGCACTCTGGCAGACACCACAATCACCGAATCCGAGAAACCTTTTAAATTCTCCCAAGCGTATGAATGCTGTAGACCATTGAATAGGAACCATACGAATAGGCTTGTACCCCTAGCAGTCAACTGGAACAGCATACAATAAATCCTTCCCCCAATAATGAGACGACACATCACTTTGAGGGTAAAAACAGGAACTCTGGACTGGCTCATCCAGCCTGGCTTTTATTACACTAATCCACATACAGGCCACACCCAGGGGGAGGCATAAAATAACCAATCACATACATGGTTCAGCCCACACATCCCCTCCCCTCAGATAACATTAAACTCAATTATCCGGTACACTTTTTCAGCCAAGTTCTGGATGTACCCCAAAACCCGGGGGTACACCTTTAAATCCAGCATCGCTGGATAGCCCTTATTCAGGGGGACAACATATCCAAAATTCAAGTAATTCGGATGAATGGTTCGTGAGATATGGGGTTCCAAAGATTTGACCGACCGCATGGGTAAAGTATCCGAAAACAGTTCCATGCATTTTGGCCCTGCGGTCGGTCACAAACAAGGGAATGAAAACAGGCGAATTGCCTGTGTTATAGAGCCTGGAGAGGGTTTGAATGAATTCCCTTGTTTATGGGGTTCTTTCTACCGAACGGCGGGTCATTCGGTAGTTTCCATACGAATTTCTGGAAGTATGGAGGTCTCAGCGGTGTTTGCCTAGTCAAGTGTCCGATTTTAGTTCCAGACACTCGACGGCAAAACACCGCTGTTCGGTAGTTTAAGATGGCCGCCGCCACGTGTTTGTTTCCCGAATGGCGGCCACCCAGAGGACAAAGAATACATTACACGGATTGCCAATTACCCGTTTGCAACATTGTTGCAAACTGTAATTGGAGGCACACTTATTCCTGGGTGGTCTGGTTGTTCGGTAGTTTCACTCAATATAATAAATGGAGTGATTCTACAGAACAATCAGGTGAATGCTGCATACATATCCCAGGTTAAACTTAATACACATATAATATTACAGGCAGTACACTAGAATATGTATCACAGTCTTAAAGGGACAGTAGTCCCAAAAGTCCCAATATGTCCATAGATGCTGTTAAAAGGGCCAGTAGCAGCAATATACAGTACAATATGCCCCAAATAACCCAGGGGCCATAGTCAGCAGGTAGGAGGCTAGCAAACAGGCTTCTCCAGGGCCCAGTGGCGAGGTTGGTTTCGCCACACCCTAGCCTAGCTATCAATTTCCCTATCTAATCAGCAGCAGCTAAACTTTCCCTCCTCTCACTAAGCATGCATCTTCCGAATGAATCGAAAATGGATGCTGGGAGGGAGGTTGGAGGGTGTGGAAGGGAGGGAGTGCTGCTGATTGGCTGGAATGTGTCTGCTGACCGAGAGGCACAGGGTCAAAGTTTGCCCAATGATGACGAATAGGGGGCGGATCGAACTGCGCATGTGTCCGCCCGCCGTGGCGAACGCGAACACGCTAATTTCGCCGGGAACTGTTCGCCGGCGGACAGTTCGGTACATCACTAATAGTGATATTACGTGAGGTAATATTGTGATATGTGAGGTAATAATATAGTGATATTATGTGAGGTAGTAATATAGTGATATTATGTGAGGTAATAATATAGTGATATTACGTGAGGTAATAATATAGTGATATTACGTGAGGTAATAATATAGTGATATTACGTGAGGTAATAATATAGTGATATTATGTGAGGTAATAATATAGTGATATTACGTGAGGTAATAATATACGTGAGGTAATAATATAGTGATATTATGTGAGGTAATATAGTGATATGTGAGGTAATAAATTAGTGATATTATGTGCGGTAATAATATAGTGATATTATGTGAGGTAATAATATAGTGATATTATGTGAGGTAATAATATAGTGATATTATGTGAGGTAATAATATAGTGATATTATGTGAGGTAATAATATAGTGATATTACGTGAGGTAATAATATACGTGAGGTAATAATATAGTGATATTATGTGAGGTAATATAGTGATATGTGAGGTAATAATATAGTGATATTATGTGTGGTAATATGGTGATATTATGTGAGGTAATAATATAGTGATATTATGTGAGGTAATAATATAGTGATATTACGTGAGGTCATAATATAGTGAGTGATATTACGTGAGGTAATAATATAGTGATATTACGTGAGGTAATAAATTAGTGATATTATGTGAGGTAATAATATAGTGATATTACGTGAGGTCATAATATAGTGAGTGATATTATGTGAGGTCATAATATAGTGATATTATGTGAGGTCATAATATAGTGATATTACGTGAGGTCATAATATAGTGATATTACGTGAGTAATAATATAGTGATATTATGTGAGGTAATAATATAGTGATATTATGTGAGGTAATAATATAGTGATATTATGTGAGGTAATAATATAGTGATATTATGTGAGGTAATAATATAGTGATATTACGTGAGATAATAATATAGTGATATTATGTGTGGTAATATAGTGATATTATGTGAGGTAATAATATAGTGATATTATGTGAGGTAATAATATAGTGATATTATGTGAGGTAATAATATAGTGATATTATGTGAGGTAATAATATAGTGATATTATGTGAGGTAATAATATAGTGATATTATGTGAGGTAATAATATAGTGATATTACGTGAGATAATAATATAGTGATATTATGTGAGGTAATAATATAGTGTTATTACATGAGGTAATAATATAGTGATGTGATATTATGTGAGGTAATAATATAGTGATATTATGTGAGGTAATAATATAGTGATATTATGTGAGGTAATAATATAGTGATATTATGTGAGGTAATAATATAGTGATATTACGTGAGGTAATAATATACGTGAGGTAATAATATAGTGATATTATGTGAGGTAATATAGTGATATGTGAGGTAACAATATAGTGATATTATGTGAGGTAATATAGTGATATTATGTGAGGTAATAATATAGTGATATTATGTGAGGTAATAATATAGTGATATTAGGTGAGGTCATAATATAGTGATATTACGTGAGGTAATAATATAGTGATATTACGTGAGGTAATAATATAGTGATATTACGTGAGGTAATAATATAGTGATATTACGTGAGGTAATAATATAGTGATATTATGTGAGGTAATAATATAGTGATATTACGTGAGGTAATAATATAGTGATATTACGTGAGGTCATAATATAGTGAGTGATATTACGTGAGGTAATAATATAGTGATATTACGTGAGGTAATAAATTAGTGATATTATGTGAGGTAATAATATAGTGATATTACGTGAGGTCATAATATAGTGAGTGATATTATGTGAGGTCATAATATAGTGATATTACGTGAGGTCATAATATAGTGATATTACGTGAGTAATAATATAGTGATATTATGTGAGGTAATAATATAGTGATATTATGTGTGGTAATATGGTGATATTATGTGAGGTAATATAGTGATTCTATGTGAGGTAATAATATAGTGATATTAGGTGAGGTAATATAGTGATATTATGTGAGGTAATAATATAGTGATATTAGGTGAGGTCATAATATAGTGATATTACGTGAGGTAATAATATAGTGATATTACGTGAGGTAATAATATAGTGATATTACGTGAGGTAATAATATAGTGATATTATGTGAGGTAATAATATAGTGATATTATGTGAGGTCATAATATAGTGATATTATGTGAGGTAATAATATAGTGATACATAGTTACATAGTTACATAGTTACATAGTTAGATAGCTGAAAAGAGACTTGCGTCCATCAAGTTCAGCCTTCCTCACACCTGTTTTTTGCTGTTGATCCAAAAGAAAAGAAAAAAAAAAAAAAAAAAAAAAAAAAAAAAAAAGAAAAAAACCCAGTTTGAAGCACAATTTTGCAACAAGCTAGGACAAAAAATTCCTTCTTGACCCCAGAATGGCAGTCAGATTTATCCTTGAATCAAGCAGTTATTACCCTACATTGAAAGATTATATCCTTGAATATTCTGTCTTTGCAAGTATGCATCTAGTAGCTGTTTGAACATCTGTATGGACTCTGATAAAACCACTTCTTCAGGCAGAGAATTCCACATCCTGATTGTTCTTACAGTAAAAAAACCTTTCCTTTGCCTTAGACGAAATCTTCTTTCTTCCAGTCTAAACGCATGGCCTCGTGTCCTATGTAAAGTCCGGTTTGTGAATAGATTTCCACACAATGGTTTGTATTGGCCCCGAATATATTTGTATAATGTTATCATATCCCCTCTCAGGCGACGTTTTTCTAAACTAAATAGGTTTAAATTTGTTAACCTTTCTTCATAGCTGATATGTTCCATTCCTTTTATTAATTTTGTAGCCCGCCTCTGCACTTTTTCTAGTGCCATGATATCCTTCTTTAGAACAGGTGCCCAAAATTGCACAGCATATTCAATATGTGGTCTTACCAGTGATTTATAGAGAGGCAAAATGATATTCTCGTCCCGAGAATGAATGCCCTTTTTCATGCATGACAATACCTTACTGGCCTTGGCCACTGCTGATTGACATTGCACATTGTTGCATAGTTTGTTGTCTATAACAATTCCCAAGTCCTTTTCGTGTGTTGTTATCCCTAATTCGCTTCCATTAAGGGTATACGTTGCTTGTGTATTCTTTACGCCGAAGTGCATAACTTTGCATTTTTCAACATTAAATTTCATCTGCCATTTGAGTGATATTACGTGAGATAATAATATAGTGATATTATGTGTGGTAATATAGTGATATTATGTGAGGTAATAATATAGTGATATTATGTGAGGTTATAATATAGTGATATTATGTGAGGTAATAATATAGTGATATTATGTGAGGTAATAATATAGTGATATTATGTGAGGTAATAATATAGTGATATTACGTGAGATAATAATATAGTGATATTATGTGTGGTAATATAGTGATATTATGTGAGGTAATAATATAGTGTTATTACATGAGGTAATAATATAGTGATGTGATATTATGTGAGGTAATAATATAGTGATATTATGTGAGGTAATAATATAGTGATATTATGTGAGGTAATAATATAGTGATATTATGTGAGGTAATAATATAGTGATATTACGTGAGGTAATAATATAGTGATATTATGTGAGGTACTAATATAGTGATATTACGTGAGGTAATAATATAGTGATATTATGTGAGGTAATAATATAGTGATATTATGTGAGGTAATAATATAGTGATATTACGTGAGGTAATAATATAGTGATATTATGTGAGGTAATAATATAGTGATATTATGTGAGGTAATAATATAGTGATATTACGTGAGGTAATAATATAGTGATATTATGTGAGGTAATAATATAGTGATATTATGTGAGGTAATAATATAGTGATATTATGTGAGGTAATAATATAGTGATATTATGTGAGGTAATAATATAGTGATATTACGTGAGGTAATAATATAGTGATATTTTGTGTGGTAATATAGTGATATAGTGTAATATAGTCTAGATGAAAATGCTTGTTCTTGGGTAGAACATTGGTTTAAAAATAGAATACAAAGAGTTGTCGTTAACGGTAAATTTTCAAGCTGGACAGAGGTGGCAAGTGGTGTCCCTCAGGGGTCTGTTCTGGGACCCCTTCTATTTAACATGTTTATAAATGATCTTGGAGACAGCATTGAAAGTCATGTGTCAGTGTTTGCTGATGACACAAAATTCTGTAAAATAATACAATGTGAGCAAGATATTACTTTGCTGCAGAGGGATTTAGATAGAATGGGGGACTGGGCACTCAAATGGCAGATGGAATTTAATGTTGAAAAATGCAAAGTTATGCACTTCAGCGTAAAGATTACACAAGCAACGTATACCCTTAATGGAAGCGAATTAGGGATAACAACACACGAAAAGGACTTGGGAATTGTTATAGACAACAAACTATGCAATAATGTGCAATGTCAATCAGCAGTGTATACTGGGCCGGGGGAGAAGGATACAGGTGGTGGCCAGGAAGCGCTGTAAGCATTGATGCCCCTCCTGCTCCATATTGGTCCCTTGCGCTCCCTCTGTGGTTATGTCGGGAGCCGGAATGTGACTTCACTCTGCCCCCGGTATCACCACAGAAAAAGTGCCAGCTAGCAGTGAAGAACTGTAAGATTGCAATGAGAAGATCCATTCCCCACTAGACCCCAAGAATGTGTAAATGTGTTGGTGTGTGTCAGTATGTATCTGTCAGTGAGTGTTTCTTTCAGTGTGTGCATCTGTCAGTGAGTGTGTGTCTGTCAGTAAGTGTGCTCTGTCAGTGAGTGTGTGTCTGTCAGTAAGTGTGCTCTGTCAGTGAGTGTGCTCTGACTCTACCAGGGTGGCTGGCTCTGTGCTTTGACTATATTGGGGTGGCTGGCTGTATGATCTGACTCTACCGGAGGCAGCTGGCTGTGTGCTTTGACTCTACTGTGGTGGTTGCTGTGTGCTCTGACTCTACATTAGGATGGCTGGCTGTGTGCACTGACTCTACTGTGGCCCGCTGGCTGTGTGCTCTGACTCTACTTGGGCAGCTGGTTATGTGCTCTGACTTTACCTGGGGGCAGCTGGCTGTGTGCACTGACTCTACCAGGGTGGCTGGCTCTGTGCTTTGACTATACTGGGGTGGCTGGCCGTTGTGCTCTGACTATACCTATCAACAGGCCTTCAAAAAATTTAATCTTGAATCCTTTCTAAATGACATCAAGGACCTCCCGTGGCACAGATTAAACATTATCCCAGATCTAGACTGCAATTGAATTCTTTCAGTCTCAACCCCTACAAGTTTGAAATGTGCATGCCCCGCTGCGTAAGGTGAGAGTAAAAGGGGCACCTCTGAACTGGATCACAGCTGACCTCATTCAAATGTACCAGTTTCGGGATTCATTGTGGTCAGATTTCAAGCATACTGGCTCTATGATCGATCAATGTGCATATAGACAAAGGCGAAATATATGCTCAAAACAAACAAAATTGGCCAAGGCCCAATATTTCTGCGAAAATCTGAACAATAACCTATCAAATGTCAGTGCTACATGCGGTAGCCTTGCAATGAGGCAACCTATAAAAAATGTGTAAAAAATCAGACTGGTCTCTGTGAATTATTGGTATAAATATAACAACACTTGTATCCCACAGTAAGTTAGAATTATACACAAGAAATTCATGAAAACTTGCTTAAGAGTCCATAAAGTTCTATAAGGGAATCTTGAAGGGGTTAATCAGAAGAATAATTTTTAGGGGCGCACCAACAATTAAAAATCAGTTGGTGCATAGCTATAGACAGTTGAAACCTAAAACGCACTTTCTGAACACAGAAAAAGTTTTTTTCAAGTGCGGCAACTGCAGTGTGTGTAAAACCACAGGTCCCCCTTTCAGAGGAATTTCTAGCTTTGAGTCCTCAGTCACCAAGAAATCATCCAACATAAAGGAGTGTATTACGTGTCACTCCAAACAAGTTATATATCTTTTAGGATGTCCATGTGGACTACAATATGTAGGGCAAACTAAAAGGATGTTGAAGACAAGACTCAATGAGCATATATATAACTT
This sequence comes from Pelobates fuscus, assembly GCF_036172605.1. Lineage (NCBI taxonomy): Eukaryota > Metazoa > Chordata > Amphibia > Anura > Pelobatidae > Pelobates > Pelobates fuscus. The sequence goes on along the minus strand of NC_086321.1, from coordinate 5,615,687 downwards.
AAAAAGAAAATGTGATAAACACTCTGTGTCTAAACACTTCATGGAACACCATGGGAGCGACCCAGGTTGTCTAACTTTCTGTTAGACAACCTGGTTAGTGTTCCATGGAGAGGGGGAGAACTGGCTAAGAAATTAATATACCAAGAAATGTCGTGGATTTTTGGTTTAAAAACTTTAGCTCCACTGGGCATGAATGTGGACTTAGAACTTGCAAACATCCTGTAACCAGCCTCTCTATATGGTGCCTAGACTTGAATTCTTTTAAACTTAAGGCGAGCCATGTTTGAATAGCTTTATGCGAGTATGGCACACCATGCCTTAAGAATTTTTAGTTTTATATCATCCACCTTTGATACTTTTTACTATTGGGCGCTATTTAAAGTTAGTAGCAGCAGTATGAGGTTTTTTTCTCGACATTTGCATATTAAGAGCAATGACATTTTTTTGATCCCTATTATCTTTTTATGGTATGGGTCTGTCCCTTTATTCTATGAATATCTCTAGAGGGTTAATATGGGCAATTCACTCCATTATACCTACTTGCATTTTTATTATTTTTTCATTATTTGCTTCAATTGTATTTTTTCAATTGTATTTTTTAATTATGTATTTCATCTTTGGGTAATTTCTCCACTTTTTTCATCTCTTTGACTTGTCATTATGCCTTCTCTATTAGTAGGTATGAATGAGGGAAGTTTAGGGGTTCATTTAGGGAATTGTGCATAATATATGTACTAAGCATATTACCTACCCCTTGTTTTATAATGTATTTTAGTTTTTTCTGTATTAATACAGTTCATGTGCAATAATGCTTTTTCCATATTCTATTGTTTATATTACATCTTTATGTAATATGTAATATGTTTTATGTTTAAGAAGGGCAGTATTCCCTTTATCTCCTGCATTTTATGTGTTAAGACTATGAGACCACCAGCAGTCCATCATAAACTGATCAGATGGAAAGGTATTTAAGAACGTTCTGTCTAGCCGATACACTATCTTGAAAAAGCCCGGCAAAGCGGGCGAAAAGCGTTGAAGTGCTATCGGATGCAGAGGTCTGATGTTCACAACCGGCTTGGAATCGACCACACGCTAATGCTCCTATTCTGCAGGCTATACCCCACCGTATCAGCGCTGAGATAGGGCGGGAATTTTGAACTGCTGAGAGCAGCGGACGGTAAACGTCTGTTCAGCCTCTGACTTTACAATGTGTGTTTGTGATATCTTGGAGACAAGTATCACCACTTGCTAATGTAAGGGTTTCTATTTGGGGGGAAGGGTATCTCTTTATTTATTAAATACGGGTTTACACTATGGCTAACACTGTGTTCCCAGGCTGCAAAAAGGCTTGTTTGTGCCTTTTTCTCTATGTGGTTCGGTAAATTAAATTTACCGAACAGCCGACCACCCTGCCAGTGGAGTGTGCTGCTTGTTAACCACCCAGAACCTGTGGTTAACTGCAGCTTAATTGACGAATGGCTGGGTGGCCGGCATTCGTATGAACAAACACATGGCTGCAGCCATTTTTGTTTAGCTGAACACGCTCAGCTCTGTTTTGTCGTCGATCGCCTGGAACTATTTTCGGCTACTATTTCCACGAACACCGCTGAGACTTTTAACTTTGCAATTTGTACTTTATTTGAAGGAGAAGATAGACCGACCACACAGCCTAAATATGTGAAACTCTTTTGGGCATGAAAGCCATGCTTGCGGTCGGTCAAATATGACTTCCATCGGATTCGGGAACCCCTGCTCTGATCTGGGTGATTTTTGGATATGTTGTTTGCCCAGATGAGAGCTATACAGGGATGTATGATTTGTGGGGATATGTTGTTGTTTTGGGGTGTTTCTCTGTTTTGGGGTAAAACTGTATATGTTCTGCCTGTGGTAATTAAGTTAGCCCATTGTGTTTAGAAACTATATCACAGGCAGAGGGGAGGGTTTGTGTGCATTAGCTGGGAGTGTCTGACTGTACTGTGTTGATTGGCTGTTGTAACTTTTTGTCCTGTGTTCCACAAGGTCCACATGGGTGGTAACCTTGTGGGGAAATGTTTATATAAGAAAGACATGTATGCTCATTAAACCAGTTCTACTTGACCCTCAACTCGCAGCCTTGACTCGTGTTTGGAGGGGACAGCTATAATCACTACAGGGATTGCTATCCTCTGCATACTCCCTTAACTTCACTGAGCTCTTGTAAGAGCTTGTTCCTGTTCCTGCTTCGCTCTCTAGGAGGAAGAGCGGTTAACCCACTGGAACCTGGAGCCTTGTCATTGGTTCAGGGTGGGTAGGAGATGGCGAGACCCCAACCAAGCAGCGGCGGTTCGTGGCGTCTGCAGTACTTATGGTGTCGGGTGCGGTGCTGTCGGTCCTTGGTGATCGCTAGGAGCATCCTTTCTAACCCTCAGCTAGCCCGGGGCAACTGTGTACACCAACCACTGATTTTCTCGAATCCAACTCTCTGCTTGACCCCCCTTCTGTCTTGATTCCGCACTGGTCATTCTGTCTGTAACGGATCGCCTGGCACCCCGACTGGGTACCTCCGTTGAAAGATGCTCCTAGCGCTTCCAGAGGACTCCAAGCACTCCACCAGACACCATAAGCACCGCAGGCTGCAGCTATCTCCCTTCAGAACGAAGCAGGAACAAGCTCTTACAAGAGCTCAGTGATTATAGCAAGGGAATATGCCTAGCATAGCAATCCCTTGTAGCAGATTCCCCCAATAAGAGACAGGACTCAAGTTGAGGGTAAAAATAGAACTCCCTGGCTGCTAGCTTGCAGCCCTTTTTATTAGGTGCTCCCATGAAGGGGAGGGACACACACAGTAACGTACATTAACCAATCACACAATAGTTACATCCCACACATAGCCCTCCCCTCTACCTGTAAACTAATTATCTGTACACACAGGAAAATACAATTGTCATAGGTAGGGAAAATACAGTTTTTACACAACATTCATAACTCCCAAAATATACATCACATTCGCATAAAAATACATATTCACAATCAATCCATTCAGGGGAATAACATATAAAAAATGGCATGAATCAGACCAGGGGTTCAAAAGTTAGTAAAAGTATATTTTGTTCCCCCTGGCTCAAACAGTAAAAGTAAAACATCCCCACAATGCATCCTGGCTTCCTCCCTTCTGCCCTGGAGATAATTGGAGAAGGAATCTAATTATCTCCAAAGACAGAGCCAAACTCCATTACCCACATGGCAGACAAAAAGACAGTAAAAGACATAAAATTACATACTGATACATTTAGTACATAAAACACACATTTCTACATATCCCCAGATAGCTTTGATCTGACTGCACATTATTAGATGAATGGCACTCAGATCACACGAATAAGCCTTTCTGCAAGGAAAATAAACAGTTTAACCTGCAGGGCCATAGTCCAAAGGCAAGAGGCGGGCAAGCAGCCCCCTCCAAGGACACGTGGCGAGGTCGGTTTCGCCACACTTCTCCCCTTTGCCCCCCAGACTAACAGGGTATCTGACCACCTGCCGGTCAGTGCCCTGGTTAGTCCAGCAACCCACCCACGAAGCACAAACAGCAGTACAGCCCACCCACAATAAATGTTTACTCCACTTGGATAAAGTAGCAACTTGTCCATGTCCAGGTGCCTCACCACGGCTGTGTGGGGAGCTGGTAGACTGCCTTGGTGGGTTGCTGAGTGGGCAGAGACCAGCGGTACTCTGCCCTGGTGCCAGCGCTACCACAGAAGTAGCCTGATTGGAGCCTGGTTGTGGGAGGGGGAGACCGACCGTCTCCCCTCTGGGTACACAGCTCTGGGGCTGGGGGACAGGACCGACCGTCCCTACCCCTTGGGCTGTAAGCGCAGAGACTACGGTCCCATCTGCACAGTTGCGGGGCTCAACATCTCCCCTTGGTGGGTTAGGCTGCCGCTGGAGAGAGGGTGTAACAAGCTCCTCTCTCTGGACTGTCAACTGCCGCTGGGGAGAGGGGTTAACAGGCTCCTCTCCCTGACACTCTCTCTGCTGGTGGAGAGGGGGACCAGCTGTCTCCCCTTTCATTATTTTGTCCTGCTGCTGGGGTGTGAGACTGATGGTCTCTGCTCCCTGCAGGACACACTGCCGCTGGGGAGGAAGGACGACACCTTCAGCTCCCTCGGGTTCACACTGTCGCTGGGGAGGAAGGATTGCACCCTCAGCTCCCTGGGGTACACACTGCCGCTGGGGAGGAAGGACGACACCTTCGGCTCCCTGGGTTACATACTGCTGCTGGGGAGGACGGACGACACCATCAGCTCCCTGGGGTACGCACTGCCGCTGGGGAGGAAGGACGGCACCTTCCGCTCCCTGGGATACACACTGCCGCTGGGGAGGAAGGATTGCACCTTCAGCTCCCTGGGGTACACACTGCCGCTGGGGAGGAGAAATATCACTTACCTCCCCCTGGTACTCCGGCTGCTGCTGGGGGGGGAGGTCGATGCTCTCCACTTTCTGTAACTCCAGCTCTAGTTGGGGATCTGGGCCGGTTGCCCAGCATCCCTGTAGGGCCGGTGGAGAGATCTCGGTCCCATCTCCACCTGCCTGCAGGGGGTCCTCCCAGGACCAGTCTATGAGGTCCTCTACCTCGGGTACCTCTGGTTGCTGTTGGGGAGGGAGACCGGTTGTCTCTTCCTCCAATAACACATTCTGCCGCTGGGGAGTGAGACCGACTGTCTCCCCTCCCTGTAAAACATACTGCCGCTGGGGATCTGGGCCGGGTGCCCAGCATCCCTGTAGGGCCGGTAGAGAGACCTCGGTCCCATCTCCACCGGCCACCTCGGTTTCTTCCTCGTCCCACTCTACCTGTGGCTGGAGTTTCTCCCAACGTGCCCACTGGCCTTCCATCAACGCCCTGTGTTGAAGGTTCCGGGTCACCATGTTCCACACGAACCGCACGTATTTCTCCTCTGGATTGGGTCCGTAAAACTTCAGGTGTAACCCTACCATCGTGCCAAACTCTAGTACGGAGTAGCTATACGCCATGCTTGCTGTAGCCACTGCTGGTTCCATTATGTTGCTGAAGATAAGGATGCTGCACAACTCCACACGTTACCGGTGTCTCCGAGCTGCTTCTCCTCGCACTAGGACGCCATCCCACCGCTTGCCACCAATGTAACGGATCCACTGGCACCCCGACCGGGTACCTCCGTTAATGGATGCTCCTAGCGCTTCCAGAGGACTCCAAGCACTCCACCAGACACCATAAGCACCGCAGGCTGCAGTTATCTCCCTTCAGAACGAAGCAGGAACAAGCTCTTACAAAAGCTCAGTGATTATGGCAAGGGAATATGCCTAGCATAGCAATCCCTTGTAGCAGATTCCCCCAATAAGAGACAGGACTCAAGTTGAGGGTAAAAATAGAACTCCCTGGCTGCTAGCTTGCAGCCCTTTTTATTAGGTGCTCCCATGAAGGGGAGGGACACACACAGTAACGTACATTAACCAATCACACAATAGTTACATCCCACACATAGCCCTCCCCTCTACCTGTAAACTAATTATCTGTACACACAGGAAAATACAATTATCATAGGTAGGGAAAATACAGTTTTTACACAACATTCATAACTCCCAAAATATACATCACATTCGCATAAAAATACATATTCACAATCAATCCATTCATGGGGAATAACATATAAAAAATGGCATGAATCAGACCAGGGGTTCAAAAGTTAGTAAAAGTATATTTTGTTCCCCCTGGCTCAAACAGTAAAAGTAAAACATCCCCACAATGCATCCTGGCTTCCTCCCTTCTGCCCTGGAGATAATTGGAGAAGGAATCTAATTATCTCCAAAGACAGAGCCAAACTCCATTACCCACATGGCAGACAAAAAGACAGTAAAAGACATAAAATTACATACTGATACATTTAGTACATAAAACACACATTTCTACATATCCCCAGAAAGCTTTGATCTGACTGCACATTATTAGATGAATGGCACTCAGATCACACGAATAAGCCTTTCTGCAGGGAAAATAAACAGTTTAACCTGCAGGGCCATAGTCCAAAGGCAAGAGGCGGGCAAGCAGCCCCCTCCAAGGACACGTGGCGAGGTCGGTTTCGCCACACTGTCAAAACCTGTAACTTTGGCTGTGGCCAGATTTAATTGCTGCTAATATCTTGCAACCATTACTCTATCCTAATTCTCCTTGATCTTTCTGCTGCCTTTGACACTGTTGAACATCAACAACTTCTTTGCATTCTCCATAATTTTGGTCTACGGGATACTGCCCTCTCCTGGTGCTCCTCCTACCTCTCCGAGCGCTCTTTAAGTGTTTCTTCCTCTGACTCTGTCTCTTCCCTCCCCCCCCTCTACCACACTCTGTCGGCGTCCCCAAAGGTTCTGTCCCCTACTGTTCTCTATCTATACTGCCTCCCTTGGTAAACTCATTAGCTCCTTTGGCTTCCGTTATCATTTCTATGCTGATGACACGCAAATCTACCTGTCCTCTCCTGATCTCTCTCCGCCCATCTTGACTCATGTCTCTGACTGCCTCTCTTCAATTTCAAAATCGATGGCAAACTCGATGGCTGCTCACTTCCTTGTCCAAACTCAACCTGTCCAAAACAGAACTTTTGGTCTTTCCTGTGTTGCTATTCCCGTGTCTGTCTCCCTCCAAGTCAATGGCGTTACCATCACCTCTACCACACAGGCTCGTTGCCTGGGTGTTCTTTTTGACTCCAACCTCTCCTTCACCCCCCATGTCCAATCAATCCCCAAATCCTGTCGCTTACATCTCAAAAACATAGTGTGCATCCGCCCCTATTTAACCCCGGATGCGGCTATGGTGCTGGTCCATGCTCTTGTTCTCTCTCGTCTGGACTACTGCAATACCCTTCTTAGTGGTCTTACGTGTTCCCAGATTGCACTGCTGCAATCTATAATAAATGCGGCGGCGATGCTCATTTTCCTATCCTCTCGCACCTCCCACGCCTACCCGCTCTGTCAGTCCCTGCATTGGCTTCCAGTTAGATATAGGGCTCATTTTAAAATTCTGGTGCTTGCTTACAAGTCCCTACATAATGCTGCTCCAACCTACCTATCCTCCCTAATAGACAAGTATGTCCCGTTGAGGCCCCTACGCTCTGCCAAAGACCTACGTATATTCTCTGTCCGTAATCCCACCTCTGCACCTCCTCTGTGGAACTCCCTTCCCTTCTCCGTAAGACTTTCACCCAGTCTCCACCCGTTCAAAAAATCATTGAAAACTCACTCCTTCAAGAAAGCATATCAATTAAACTGTTAGCAGGTTTTTATCCCCAACCCCCATGACCCCTCTCCTGCAACTGTCACAAATGACCTACCAAGCCCTCAGTGAATACTTTTCTAACAACCAACTTCATACCACTACTTTTACCCTGTGTCACTATACACCACTACCTCTAGAATGTAAGCTCATTGAGCAGGGCCCTCCACGTCTCTCTTCCTGTACGTCCAGTTGTCTGGTTATAATTACATGTCTGTTAGTCCACCCATTCCACAGTGCTACGGAATCTGAATAATAAAATAATAATACCAGAGGCGGCTGGCTGTGTGCACTGACTCTACTGTGAGCCACTGGTTGTGTGCTCTGACTCTACTGGGGTGGCTGGTTGTGTACTCTGACTCTGCTGGGGGAGGCAGACTGTGTGCTCTGACTCTACTTGGGCGGCTGGCCGTGTGCTCTGACTCTACCAGGGGCAGCTGTTTGTGGATAATTCGGTTCATGTCTAGGATCCTTTGGGACACTAGAGGTTTAATATATAAAGCAACGGTAGGGTTAATGTATAGGTCCAGTACAAGCTCCAGTATCCAGGATTTACAGAGCCTGATGTAGGATTGAATAGCATGGGTGCAGTCTGGTTTCCCATCACTCTTAAATGTTGTCCTCCACTGGGTATATGGAGAATTTCCCATATTTCCTAAGAGGACACCTGTATAGGTATAATAATTTCAAAATAATGTATTAAAGATTGCAATTCTATAATAGAATAAAATGTATATAAAAGTGCAACGTGTGGCCGCTTTGTGTAATGCTCTATGAAGAGATACTTATTTGTTAATTTAATAACTGGATGGGAATTGCGCAGAGCACATTCTGAGTATTCCACTGCAGTTGGAGGAAGTGCAGGAAGTTTTGAAACATGTTGTGACATTGTGGTAATAGTATATATACAGGAACAGATTGGTGACATTTTCCGTTACAAGGTGACCAGCTATATGAAGGAATCTGGACAGAGGGAGAGAAACGAACATGAAGCTGATTTTTATTTTTACCTTTGGACTTTGTGTTGGTGAGTGTGTGACATTATTTCTCGTTATTTGGAATTGTGTATTATCTATATACCTCGATACTGTGGGACTGCGTGAGCCACCATAAATCGAAGCCCTATTCCCTCAGCCATCACTGATGGCCGCTGGGATTGGAGAAACGTTGACCCTACTTTGTCTTATGGTGTCTTTGGATTGCATTGGACTTTAAGTGAAATTCCAGCAGTTTTGATCAGTATTTCATAAAGATAAAATCTTTCTGAAATTCTTAAAAGTGACAATCTGCTTTAAAAGCAGATGAAATTCTGCAGATAGTGGTTTTATTTCCAAGTCAGTGACCAGTCTGGTGATTCCTGGAGGCATGATTTCTGCAAGGAGATTTAAGGACTGAGGCAGTTGAACAAGTTCAGATCAACATAAAACGTAAACAAAACCTGGAATTTGCACTATATGTCTGTTCAACCGTAATTCACTTCTTTCATATTAAGTGCACTCACACTTATTATACATCATTCTGTTCAGGGCATTCATTTCATATAAACTATTTTTATGTGAAGCATAATTTAATGTGAATAAAATATTAAAAAGTAAAAAATTAAGAAATTTTATTTTTCAAGTTCTGCATGATATTTTAACGGTGAATGTCATGATACTTGTAACGGATCGACGGGCACCCCGACTGGGTACCTCCGTTGAAGGATGCTCCTAGCGCTTCCTGAGGACTCCAAGCACTGCAGCAGACACCACAACCACCGAACTGGAGAAGCATACGAATGCTCTCAAGCATATGAATGCTGTAAACAGCTGAACAGGAAAAGCATTCAATCAGCTTACACTCCAATTCCCCCAATAACGTGACGACACTTCGTTTTGAGGTCAAAGCAGAACTAACTGTACTGGCACATACAGCCTCTTTTATTCCCAATCCACAAACATAGTACTGCCCACAGGGTTTTACAGAACAACCAATCAATCCGTACAATACACACAGACACTCCCATAATATAATTATCACAGGCAGGGAAATACAGTTTTATAAAACATATCACAGGGACCCCAAAACATGCAATAACCCCATATAACCCCAGTATATCCCCGGAACCGGGGGATCTGGGTGAACCACATATCCCAAATTCACCCAGATCCGTTCAGTAGTTTGGAAGATACAGTTTAATGCAGATGCCGCAGAACATATACAGATTATATTATTATTATTATTATTTATATAGCGCCAACAAATTCCATAGCGCTGTAGAATGGGTGGACTAACAGACACATAGTTGAGATCAGACCACTGGACGTACAGGAACAGAGGGGGTTGAGGGCCCTGCTCGATGAGCTTACATGCTAGAGGGAGTGGGGTATAGTGACACAAAGGGTTAAAGTAGGGGAATTAAATAGTTTGTTAGAGAAGGGTTTATTGAGTGCCTGGTATGTCATTTTTGACAGTTGCAGGAAAGGAGTCATGGGGTGGGGGCAGTGACGTACACACAACCCATGGGGCCCCGGTGCGAAAACTGATCTGTGGGCCCCCCCCCCCCCCCGCTTACTCTGCGCGGGCTGGGGCCGCAACACATGGCGGGCGGGCACCTGGTCGCAGGGCTGCGACCCGTGCGACCGCGGTATGTACGCCAGTGCATGCATAAACACATACACTTAAAGGACCACTACAGACACCCAGATCAAATCAGCTCAATGAAGTGGTCTGGGTGCCAGGTCTCTCTAGTTTTAACCCTGCAGCTGAAAACAGCAGTTTCAGAGAAACTGCTATGTTTCACTGAGGGTTAATCCATCTCTAGTGGCTGTCTCATTGACAGCCGCTAGAGGATTTTCTGCGATTCTCACTGTGAAAATCACAGTGAGAAGACGCTGAACGTCCATAGGAAAGCATTGAGTAATGCTTTCCTATATGGGCGGTTTGAATGCGCGCGTGGCTCTTGCCACGCATGTGCATTCGGAGCTGAGAGGCGGATCGGGACAGAGAGATCCCCAGCGCCAAGGGAGCCCGGCGCTGGAGAAAGGTAAGTGCTTTAGACACACACACACACACACTCTCATGAACAGACGCACACATTTACTGACAGACACACACTCAGTGACAGACGCACACAAACATACTCAGTAACAGACACACACACTAACACTAACACACTCTAAAACTAACACACTCTAAAACTAACACACTCTAAAACTAACACAATCACTCACACTAACTAACACACACTCACTAACACACACTCACTCACTAACACACTCACTCACTAACACACTCACTCACTAACACTAACACACTCACTAACACACACTAACACACTCACTAACACACACTAACACACTCACTAACACACTCACTAACACACTCACTAACACAATCACTAACACAATCACTCACTAACACACTCACTAACACACTCACACTAACACACTCACACTAACACACTCACACTAACACACTCACACTAACACACTCACACTAACACACTACCACTAACACACTACCACTAACACACTCACACTAACACACTCTCTCACTAACACAAACTAACACTAACACACTCACTAACACACTCACTAACACTAACACACTCACATTAACACACTCACTAACACACACACTCACTCACTCACTAACACTCACACACTCACTAACACACTCACATTAACACACTCACTAACACACTCACTAACACTAACACACTCACTAACACTAACACACTCACATTAACACACTCACTAACACACTCACTAACACTAACACACTCACATTAACACTAACACACTCACTAACACACTCTCTCACTAACACACACACACACTAACACAAACTAACACTAACACACTCACTAACACACTCACTAACACTAACACACTCACATTAACACACTCACTAACACACACACTCACTAACACACTCACTAACACACACACTCACTAACACTAACACACTCACTAACACTAACACACTCACTAACACACTCACTAACACACTCACATTAACACACTCACTAACACTCTCACTAACACTCTCACTAACACTCTCACTAACACTCACTCACTACCACTCTCACTAACACACTCACTAACACTAACACACACACACACTCACTAACACACTCACTAACACTAACACACTCACACACACTCACTAACACACTCACTAAACACACACACACGTTTTTTCTGTTTTTTTTTTAATTTAATCCCCCCAGCCTCCTTACCTGTGTGAGAGCTGGGGGGATTCCCTGGGGTCCAGTGGTGTTGCTGGTCACCCGGCTGGCGGGCGCGCGAGGGAGCACTGTCCCCTGGGTGCTCCCTCTTCAGCTCCCTCGCGCGCCGCGTACTGATACCGGAGCCGGAAGATGACGTCATCTTCCGGCTCCGGTTTCAGTGCGGTGCGCGAGGGAGCTGAAGAGGGAGCACCCAGGGGACAGTGCTCCCTCGCGCGCCCGCCAGCCGGGTAACAGCAGGGCCAGCCTCGGGGGGCCCGGAGGTGGCCGGCTCCTGGGCCCCCCAGCAGAAGAGGCTGGCCCTGTGGGTACATACCGGGTCGCAGGGGCGGCCGGGCCCCCTGGTGGGCCGGGCCCGGTCGCAGCCGCGACCCCTGCGACCCTGGTATGTACGCCACTGGGTGGGGGATGAGAAACCTGCTGACATGTAATTGATACGCTTTAATGAAGAAGTGAGTTTTCAAAGATTTTACTGTATAATGTGTCCCCTGTTGTATAGTTTAAAACTACTGCACGATGTCTTTGTGCACCAAATACCGGCGAGATGGCACTGTGTAGAAAAGTCACAACAGTGTCTCTGAGTTAAAATGGCCGCCATCCATTGTTCTCACCATGTGCTTCATCCATTGTTCTCACCATGTGCCTCTGATACATGAAATGGTGGCCACCCAGTAACTCCACAGTATGCCCCCAGATGGTTCTTAAAGGGCCAGCAGCAGCATAATAAAATAAAATATGCCCAAATCCTGTATTTAAAGGGTCAAATCTCCCAGGGGCCATAGTCAGCAGGCAGGAGGCGGGCAAACAGGCTTCTCCAATGCCCAGTGGCGAGGTTGGTTCCGTCACAATACTGTTAACTGTTACTGCAATAATATATGAATATTTGTATTCAGCAATGTCTTACGAGTACAACAGTGCCCCCATGTATAGGTTTTATGGAGTTTTGGAAACTTAAAGGGGTCGAATATAGGGCCTTCCCCTTTTCCATGTTTGCACATTGAAATTTGCCTGAATGGTTTGTTGGACCTATGCTGCTTTTGAGACTGAATGGCAGCCCAGAAATGAAAATTAACCCCATCATGGCATACCATTTTAAAAAGTAGACAACCCAAAGTAGTAAAAATGGAGTATGTCCAGTCTTTTTCAGTAGCCATTTAGTGACCAACCCTGTGTTCATATTTGTTTTTTGCATTTTTCACACAAAATCTGCACTTTCACTGATGATATCATCGTCATATGTTTTACTGTTTAAAAAACACTCATATTTGTGTTTAGCGAAGTCCCCCACGTACAGCAGTGCCCCCTATGTGCAGGTTTTATGGTTTATGTGTAATTCTCTGGACTTTAAAATCAATCGATAAATACATATGTAGAATGAATATATATTATATTATATATATATACATATATATATATATATATATATATATATATATATATATATATATATATATTTGTGTTCGGGGCATTCTCATATGATATAGAATAAGATGGTTGTAGCGATGTAGCTTTAGGAATAATCGGTTGAGGTGTGCCGAAACCGACGTATGCTGTAGGCCGGTAAAAAGTGGGCAAAAAGAGAAATATTAATGCAAAACATTATACAGGATCATAGTGCATTTGTTAACCATCAGGTAGACATTTTAATGAAAGCTTCCTAATTCCTGAATCGGCTGTGGTATGTAAGTCGCATAAGGCTATGATTCCGAGCGGCCCCGTGTCTTTAACATGTGCGAGATATCTTGGCTATATAGTGCATGAACTTCCCTGTGTTTTGGGAAGTATAAATACGTATAGTGTTGAATGTCCGTGAGATAAAGTTTAACCGTGTTGTGCGAGAATTTTTAACTTAAGGTGGCAAAAAGAAGTGAATGCCATAAATGGTGAAACCTCAAACCAGCTATCTAAGTCATGGTCCGACATGAAACGTATTGTATAAGTGGAAACCCTGTAGCAAGCATGTTGTGTGCTGGTGGACAAGGCCAGTTTAGTCAGAGCCCGGTTATGTTGGCGAGGTTCATGTAATCCATGACCTTGACCATAAATGACCCCCTGCCATGGCGGCTGTCACGTCAGCTGCCACAGTAGTTTACCATTACGTGTGGTTAGGTCTGCCGTGGCTTGGTTGTCTAGGGACAGCCTCTGATCATCATGCGGGAGTGTGGAAAAAGCAAAGTGGTCTGAGATGAAATTGCAGCCTGCGGTATGATGCGCATGGCAAATTTTAAGGAACCTGGCAGGGATAGTAGTTCCATGCGGTTGCGAGTACCAAGCAGGAGTTGTTAATTGGTGTTGTTGCGACTGTTCCTATTTCTCACGTGCCAACTTGTTGGCAAGGATGCCAAGTCAAGTTGTATGCCCAGGAATGCAACGATAGTGTCTGGGTCTTCTGTGACCTTAGGGAATACTGGGACACCCAAGTGTTCAGACATACAAATGGCTTCCTTGAAGCTTCTAGAGGGAAAGGCGTTCCCTTTGACCAACAAGAAATCATCTCGGGAGTGTATGACTGTGGGGCATCTGGATATGTTTAACCACAACCTGCAAATAGTTCTACGAATATATTTAAGATTGTGGCTGCTCTTGACCCGAAAGTTAAGCAGGAGAAGAAATATATGACTGCTGCCCATAAATGCCCTGTAAGTGCCAGTGTAGGGTGGATGATGGCAGTCTGAAATGCGTTGTGATGTCAGTTTTACTTAACCAGGCTTCCCCCGCTGCTTGAGTGATAGCTGTAATGGTATGAACAATGGTGGCATACTGTAATGAAGACTCCTCAGAAGGGTATGAGGGAGTTGAGACTTGGGGTAGCCGAGGCGTGAGGTGCAGATAAGTCTATGATCAGTTACAGTGTGAGGGAAGATTCCCTGTGACAATCCCAATGGGATTGCACCACACGGTAAATGGTGTAGATCAGAGAGGCCCAGGTAGAAATCTTTCTGCCATTCTTGGGCCATGAGTGTAATGCCAGCTGTTGTGATGACTGCAAGCGTTGAGGCGGGGTGTTGGCCTTGTGGGACCACTATACGACAGGCGTAGATGCCAAGAAAGAATACCTATTGGATACCTATTGGAAACCTATAGTCCCTAATTGCCAGTACGCTAAGGATGTATCCAAGGGAAAACAGAAAATCGATGTAAATACCGCATAAGGTGTATATACCTGGTAGTATGATTAGATACCCTTCATAAAGTTTATAAATACCTGTATCCCGGATGGGTAAAACAATGTATGAAAATTGAATATAGACATTTAAAAGCGTATACCCATATGCAGGGGCGGACTGACAGGTCGGGCAGATCGGTCACTGACCGAGGGCCCGAGTCAGTCAGGGGGCCCGGCAGCACAGTCATGCTTCTGCTGTGGAGATCTCCACAGCAGAAGGAAGTTAAAGAAAGTGCTGTAAGAAGGTTGCAGGGGCCCATAATGAGTCGAAGGGCCCCTGAAACCCATCAATCTGCTAATACCTCCCCCCCATCATTCAGTGAGAGACCTGGCAGCATACCTCTCACTGCCAGGTCTCCTCTATCTCTGCCTGCTCAGTGCTCCGTGTGAGGATGGGAGGGGGCAGGACGTGACATCACCCGCTGCTTCCCTCTCACACGGAGCACTCCCAGCATGGATGGAGGGTGAGAAGAGGAGCCTGGCCTGACAAGTGCTGCTTCAGGAGATGGAGGGAGAAAACCATCACATTGTACAGGTAAGCAGGCCCACACTGCCCCCCCCATACACACACTGCCCCCCCATACACACACTGCCCCCCCATACACACACTGCCCCCCCCATACACACACTGCCCCCCCCATACACACACTGCCCCCCCCATACACACACTGCCCCCCCATACACACACTGCCCCCCCCATACACACACTGCCCCCCCATACACACACTGCCCCCCATACACACACTGCCCCCCCCATACACACACTGCCCCCCCATACACACACTGCCCCCCATACACACACTGCCCCCCCCATACACACACTGCCCCCCCATACACACACTGCCCCCCCATACACACACAGCCCCCCCATACACACACTGCCCCCCCATACACACACTGCCCCCCCCATACACACACTGCCCCCCCCATACACACACTGCCCCCCCCCCCCCATACACACACTGCCCCCCATACACACACTGCCCCCCCATACACACACTGCCCCCCCATACACACACTGCCCCCCCATACACACACTGCCCCCCCCATACACACACTGCCCCCCCATACACACACTCCCCCCCCATACACACACTGCCCCCCCATACACACACTGCCCCCCATACACACACTGCCCCCCCATACACACACTGCCCACCCATATACATATACTGCCCAACCATATATACACACACTGCCCCCACATACACACACTGCCCCCCCATACACACACTGCCCCCCCATACACACACTGCCCCCCCCCCCCATACACACACTGCCCCCCATACACACACTGCCCCCCCATACACACACTGCCCCCCCATACACACACTGCCCCCCCATACACACACTGCCCCCCCCATACACACACTGCCCCCCCATACACACACTGCCCCCCCATACACACACTGCCCCCCCCCATACACACACTGCCCCCCATACACACACTGCCCCCCCCATACACACACTGCCCACCCATATACATATACTGCCCAACCATATATACACACACTGCCCCCACATACACACACTGCCCCCCACATACACTGCCCCCCACATACACACACTGCCCCCCCCTACACACACTGCCCCCCCCTACACACACTGCCCACCCATATACATATACTGCCCAACCATATATACACACACTGCCCCCACATACACACACTGCCCCCCACATACACACACTGCCCCCCACATACACACACTGCCCCCCACATACACACACTGCCCCCCCCTACACACACTGCCCCCCCATACACACACTGCCCACCCATATACATATACTGCCCAACCATATATACACACACTGCCCCCCACATACACACACTGCCCCCCACATACACACACTGCCCCCCCATACACACACTGCCCCCCCATACACACACTGCCCCCCCATACACACACTGCCCCCCCCATACACACACTGCCCACCCATATACATATACTGCCCAACCATATACACACACTGCCCATCCATATACACACACTGCCCATCCATATACACACACTGCCCACCCATATACACACACTGCCCACCCATATATACATATATACTGCCCACCCATATACATACACTGCCCACCCATGTACATACACTGCCCACCCATGTGCATACACTGCCCACCCATATACATATACACTGCCCACCCATATATATATATATACACTGCCCACCCATATATATATATATATATATATATATATATATATATATATATATACACTGCCCACCTATATATACACTGCCCATATATATATATATATATATATAGATATATATAGATATATATATATATATATATATATATATATATATATATATACACTGCCCACCTATATATACACTGCCCATCCATATACATACACTGCCCACATATATATATATATATATATACATACACACACTGCCCACCCATGTACATACACTGCCCACCCATGTACATACACTGCCCACCCATGTGCATACACTGCCCACCCATATATATATATATACACTGCCCACCCATATATATATATATATATATATATATATATATATACACTGCCCACCCATATATATATATATATATATATATATATATATATATATATATACTGCCCACCTATATATACACTGCCCATCCATATACATACACTGCCCACATATATATATACACATACACACACTGCCCACCCATATATACGCACACACTGCCCACCCATATATATACACACACACACTGCAGACACTGCCCACCCATTGATATACACACACTACATACACTGCCCACCAATATATATACACACACACTACATACACTGCCCACCGTTATATACACACCGACTGCATACGCTGCCCACACATATACACACACTGCATACACTACCCACCCATATATGCACACACACTGCATACACTGCCCACCCATATATACACACACATTGCCCACCCATATATACACACACATTGCCCACCCATATATACACACACATTGTCCACCCATATATACACATACACTGCCCACCCATATATACACATACACTGCCCACCCATATATACATACACACACTGCCCACCCATATATACATATATACTGCCCACCCATGTACATACATTGCCCACCCATGTACATACACTGCCCACCCATGTGCATACACTGCCCACCCATATATATATATACACTGCCCACCCATATATATATATATATATATATATATATATATATATATATACACTGCCCACCCATATATATATATATATATACACTGCCCACCTATATATACACTGCCCATCCATATACATACACTGCCCACATATATATATATATATATATATATATATATATATATATATATATATATACACATACACACACTGCCCACCCATATATACGCACACACTGCCCACCCATATATATACACACACACACTGCAGACACTGCCCACCCATTGATATACACACACTACATACACTGCCCACCAATATATATACACACACACTACATACACTGCCCACCGTTATATACACACCGACTGCATACGCTGCCCACACATATACACACACTGCATACACTACCCACCCATATATGCACACACACTGCATACACTGCCCACCCATATATACACACACATTGCCCACCCATATATACACACACATTGCCCACCCATATATACACACACATTGCCCACCCATATATACACATACACTGCCCACCCATATATACACACACTGCCCACCCATATACACACACACACACACACACTGCATACACTGCCCACCCATTGATATACACACACTGCCCACCAATATATATATATACACACACACTACATACACTGCCCACCGTTATATACACACCGACTGCATACGCTGCCCACACATATACACACACTGCATACACTACCCACCCATATATGCACACACACTGCATACACTGCCCACCCATATATACACACACATTGCCCACCCATATATACACACACATTGTCCACCCATATATACACATACACTGCCCACCCATATATACACATACACTGCCCACCCATATATACACATACACTGCCCAACCATATACACACACACACTGCCCAACCATATACACACACACACACACTGCCCAACCATATATATACACCCACACACACTGCATACACTGCCCACCTATATATACACCATACACACACACGGCCCGCCCACACATACACTGCCCCCACACACACCATACACATACATACATTGCCCCCACACACTGCCCTCCCCATACACACACTGCCCCCACACCATACACATTCACACACTGCCCCCATACACACATACACTGCCAAAACACATACACACCCTACACATTCACTCACTACACCCCCCCCCACACACACTGAACCTTTCACACACACTGCACCACTCACACACACCACTGCTCCTATGCCCTACTACAGCCTCATGTCCCAGCAGACCCCAGGTAAGTTGTCAAACTGTTCTCAAACGGTTTGACTACTTACTTTAAAATTCTTTTTAACATTTACTTAGTCCTTAAAGGACCACTATAGGCACCCAGACCACTTCAGCTCAATGAAGTGGTCTGGGTGCCAGGTTCCTCTAGTTTTAACCCTGCAGCTGAAAACATAGCAGTTTCAGTGAAACTGCTATGTTTCACTAAGGGTTAATCCAGCTTCTAGTGGCGGTCTCACTGACAGTTCGTTAGAGGCGCTTCCGCGATTCTCACTGTGAAAATCACAACGAGAAGACAAGCTGGACGTCCATAGGAAAGCATTTAGTAATGCTTTCCTATGGGCGGTTTGAATGCGTGCGCATCTCTTGCCGCGAATGCGCATTCAAATCTGACGTCGGCAGAGGAAGGAGAATTCTCCAGAGCCGAGGGAGCCCGGCTCTACTCTAATATTATAGTGCTACTTTAATATTTTGTCTTCGAAGGGCCCTGGACCTAATTTTGTCCGGGGGCCCAGAAGACTGTCAGTCCACCCCTGCCCATATGTGTGTTATGCACGTTTAATAGAGCAAAGTGCTCCGTCCCAATGTTTATTGTATGCTTGTTAATGCCCCTGTTTGAAGGAAATTAACTTGTCGGGCGTGTTATATCATCTGTGATATGGAATACAACTGTACCCGGAAACATGAGTGTAGTGAACCATGACTGGCTGCTGAATAACCTAATGTATGAAAGTACGTAATTGGAAGGACTTTAAGCGTGCAACCATGCAAATATTCCGGAGGAGTCAGTATAAAAGCGAAAATGCTGTAGTTAGTTTGTTTGCTTATGAAGTGAAATAAAGTCTGAGAAGCCTGTAGTACACCGATTGACCAGTAGGGGTCAGCATGTAGGCGAAAATGCAGTGGTTCGTTGGTTTCTACATGAAATGCAATAATGTCTGAGAAGCCTGTAGTACACCGAATGACTGATAGGGGTCAGTGTGTAGGCGAAAATGCAACCAACATCCTAAGTATGGTTCTGCACATAGTCACTTTAATCTTTGTTTTTCACCTCTCTTTTTTGGTCACTATATGTTTGTCTGTATAGGGTGATTCCCTTTGATTTAACTGGGGATCATTAATATGCATGATGAATGCCTCCTTGTATTTACTGTAACTACTATATGTTCAGTGTTACAGTCATCTAGCAATAGCTCCTAGGGGATATTATGAATCCTTCCTAGACGCTAGACGTTTATTCTACAGGGAAATTGTCACATGCTGCCCCTAATGCCAGTTTGGTCTATGACTTGTTTAACCATTGTGTTATAGTCTGAATATCTACAGGCTATTAAACACACTAGTGTTAATCACTAGCCGCACGGCACTCATAAACCATTCAGGCTTTGCTCAGTGACCATATCCCAGATACCCATGTCAGCTTAATGACATTCACCTACTTAATACGCTTAAAGCTACTGGACTTGACCATTTTCAATTGCCCAATAAAGTCACTAGCCAGTTGCGTTATTTGAGCCTAGTAGATACTAGGGTACTACTGGATATCTGTAGAGGTGAGCCATAAGGCAAGATTGCACTTTTTTCAATATTTCGTTATATCATTTATTCATTTATTTCATAATTACACTGCACTTATATTCTATATTCGTTATTTCCAGTACTATACTCAGCCAGTCTGGATCACTCCAGCTCTTTGAGTATTCTGTTTGTTCTTTGCTAATAGGGGTTAAGCCCCAGGACACCCCTGGAGTGTCCATAAAGGTGTATTTCCACCAGTGAGACGGTTCCGATCTTTTGGACCCATCCTCACAGGTGGAACTCTCTTAGTTACGTTTATTGTTTGTACATGAAAATTCAAACAATATCTAAGAAGCCTGTAGTACACCGAAATGACCGATAAGGGTCAGTGTGTAGGCGAAAATGCAGTAGTTAGTTGGTTTGTACATGAAATGCAATAGTGTCTGAGAAGCCTGTAGTACACCGAATGACCGGTAGGGGTCAGTGTGCAGGCGCAAATGCAGTGGTTCGTTGGTTTGTACATGAAATGCAATAATGTCTGAGAAGCCTGTAGTATACCAAATGACCGGTAGGGGTCAGTGTGTAGGCGCAAATGCAGTGGTTTGTTGGTTTGTACATGAAATGCAATAATATCTGAGAAGCTTGTAGTACACTGAATGACCGGTAGGGGTCAGTGGGTAGGTGAAAATGCCGTAGTTTATTGGTTTGTACATGAAAATGAAAAACGTCTAAGAAGCCTGTAGTACACCGAATGACCGATAGGGGTCAGTGTGTAGGTGAAAATGCGGTGGTTTGTTGGTTTGTACATGAAATACAATAATGTCTGAGAAGCCTGTAGTATACCGAATGACCAGTAGGGGTCAGTAAGTGGGCGAAAATGCAGTGCTTCGTTGGTTTGTACATAAATGCGATAATGTCTAAGAAGCCTGTAGTACACCCAAAGACCGGTAGGGGACAGTGTGTAGGCGAAACATTTTATTTCGTTTGTAGTTTTAACCGCACAGATGATTTTAACCTAACAGATTTTAAACAACAGATTTTACATGAACAGCTAGGTGAGTATTAGGTAATGAAATAACCGTGCAAAACGAAAGGAAACCGTTAAGTGAGGACCCGTGCTGTGCTGAACGCCGTGGGAACTAATCCTGGCGCGACAGGTGGGTCAACTTACGGTTTGAGAGTCCCTGAGGTACCAAATGTGATGCTGACCGGAAAGAAAGCCACTGGATTAACGGAAAGCCCTGCAGCAGGATTCCTGGACACAGCTTGGAGTATGAGACCTCATGGAGCAAAGGTGAAATCAAAATGGCATCTTGTATGACCTGGAAGTGCTATTCGTCTGACCCACAGCAGGGAAAGGGGGGAGTCCCTTTTGTAGGTCTATAGCCCCTCCCACAACTTCAGGCCATGCCTTCCAATATATATATATATATATATATATATATATATATATATAAATATACATAGAATGTTTTAAGGCCAAAGGCCTGTATTTGTGGGAAGAGTTTGTGCTATAAAAATCCATTCTGTTTCAGGATATCCGTTTACCATAGTTACCTGTAACTTTCAGTTTCGGTTCCCGTGCTGCTGCAGCTCGTTCCGGTACTGCTGGTCCCTGCTTCAGGTTTCCTCGGCTCCGGTCCTTCAGCTCCACTCTCCTCGCCTTAGATTAAAACTCTCCTATAATAAATTATATCTAACATACAGCACCACATGCTCAATATATGGCCAAACAGACACACTTTCTTATCATACACGAAAAAAAACATTCTTCAGGGTATCCAAAAATATAGCATAACCCAACCACATAAAAGATTACCTATTGACGGCAACTTATTTTGCTCCTTATCAGACCTTCTAGACTCATCTCGAGTCAAACTCCACTACCACCAATCTCTGCCTAAAAATATCACATATCAAGAAACATAATAACTTCTATCTACTTTCATTAACCCATACCAAAATAAGCCAGATGGGCCAAACCATTGACATTCCTGATTACCCTACACATAACAAATGGTGTCGGGTTAAAACACCAGACAAATATCTCAACTACATACACCCCTCCACCTCAACGACTACTAACTTTACATGGAGCACTTAGATGAAGCAACCAACCTAATGACAACAACCCTTATATAACTCCTGAAATCACCACCCACTAGGAATGTTTAACACCTGGGTAGGCCTATGCTTATTTGCAAACAATAGCTAATTAACCAACAATCAATAGCAAGTATTTAGCTAATCAAATCAAATGTCTTACCAAATTACCAAAAGGAAATCAAACCTTGTGCAATCAGTAACCTTTTCCTACAGATGAATCTTACCTGTAACAGTAGACTTTTACTTACTACACATAAGTTCATGCTATACATAAAAATCTTATTCATGATGTCACGGTTCTCACCGTGCCATACCATCGGCCAGGCGTGGCAGCCCCAGAAGTGCCCAACAGGGGTCCTTTGCTGTCCTGGGCCTGCTATTCTGCCATTCAGCCACAGCAGTTCCTAGTCTTTGGAATTGTTCTAGTCCTGTTATCCCTGGCTTGTTTGCAGCACTGGGGGCTGGACTTCGTCTGTTGCCTGTGCTTCACCTGAGACAGATCAGTCATCAGCTGGGTACATAAGCACTGCCTCACCCTGGGAACATGATCCAGTCTTTGATCCTGGTTTATGTGTTCAGTTCTTGAAATTATACTCCATATTGACCCCGGTTTCTGTCTTCGTTTATTCTGACCTCTGGCATCCCTTGACTTCGGCTACACTTCGTTATCCTGACCTCTGGCATCCTTTGACTTCGACTATCCCTCGACTATCCTGCTGTTTGTGTCCTTGTCGGTACTGCCCCCCCGTGTCCTTTCCTGCACAATGCAGGTTATGTACATTGTGACGGAGCTCCCTGTACCCTGGCTGGGTACCTCTGCCAAGCTAGCTGGAACCGGGAAACCTGAAGAAATGCCGCAGCTTAACTGGGGTCCTTCTGGAGCTTTTCCACCCGACCAGGCTGCAGCTCCAGACAGGTATTGTCCCCTCTGCCTATTGCATTCCTTCTTGCAGGTATTGTTCCCTCTGTTTATTCCACCGCTGCCCTTCTTCCAGACAGGTATCCACCTCTGCCTGCAATATGATTTCTATTGCCTTTAAAAAGGCACTTGTGACTCTCAGGCCTCGCTCTCTTGATTTATCACAGGGCTAGAGGGATCCTGCAACCAGCCAAAAGCTCCAAAGACTCTGTCACTGCGATCCCTAAAAAACACACAGGATACCAGTTTCTAAAGGAACTAACATACAAAACTTTATTTTTACTTGGGACTAGCCCATAGATTCATTACATGTAGATTGCTGTGACAACTTAAATGAAATACAAATAACCAAATCATAGCAGACAACATACAGTAACTTATAACACAATGACATAATTATTGTATTTCCCACCCTCTTATAAATAACACAAAATCTCTCTCCTGCCTGCAGAATCAGGAATATGCAAATCTACTAAAATATGCAAATTAGCAACTCTTGCTATTCAGGTAGTTTATAGATGTTGCTGCTATAAACAGAGGGCGCTATACAGGCTCCATAGTCAAATCCTCCTAGTTGGTGGCAAGCATCAGCAAAACAGGAGAGCACACAAACAATTAACAATAAACACATAGTACACATACATTACACACACCTTGCACCTACAATGGGCAATGAGCATAGGAGTCATCCAGGGACCTAATTGAAGTGTCCATTTTATGTTCCCAGTGATGGTGACTACTGTCACATACATCATTTTTGTTCCACACATAATGTTGATGCCGCCAAGAGTTTAGTTGCAGATTTAATTGTTTAATTGCAGATTTATTGTTGATATAGTGTTGTTTTTGTAGTGCTTCAAACTCATGAAGTTTGCCCTTGTGAAACAGGTGATATAAGGAGGTGATGCCCTTTTTATGCCATATTTTAAAATGAAAATCTGGAATAAGGGTAGAGAGTGCTTTGATAGGTAATGCTAGAGAGATGTTTTTGGCTGTTTTGTATTTATGTCTGTACCTGTCCCAGTGTCGGAGTGTAAGAGTGTTGGTGGGAAGTATGTTTGGGTATTTTTGGCGTAAGGGCCTTGGCTTCCATGCTAAGGAAGGAAAGTTGTCCTCCTGTATGGCAAGCCTCTATGCGAATCCAAGAGGATGATTGGGTTTAGTAGAGGCTAAGAGAAGGGGGCTTATTATCGCTGCTTGATAACAATTTTGTAGATTGGACAATCCCGTGCTTCCCATTGAGAAGGATCTTTATAGGGTTGAAACTGGGGCTCTGGGTTGTTTCCCACCCCAGATGAAGGTATTAAGGATGGTCTGGGCTTCGTTTACATATGTTCTAGGTAACTAAATCAGAAGGGTTCTGAACAAACATTGAAACCTTGGTAAGATTTTTTTGATATTTTAATAGCCGCAATTCTGCATAGAAATAGGAGAAAAAAGAGTGTGTACCGCGCCTAGAGTTATTAATATTTAAAAGTATACATACATATATTTGATGGATAATTCCAACAGTAGATGGTAACCTCAAAATAAAAATAAATAACAATAATAGTGCAGTACAGTAAATCAGCACAAGGAGATATCAAATAAAGCTATACACAGTCCACTCACATTTGGATGAGCTATAACAGAGCTCGGCTGTGATGCGCTTGGACGGTACAATCCCCGTCTTGGGATATATGGTGATAGTGGCTCCAAGGGTGTTCGGAGGTGCAGTAGTTTGTAGATAATAAAAGGGAAATATAGCAGCAAATGGTGAAGTAAGTACTGGTAATATAATAAAAAAATAATAAATAGTAATGTACTTACAATTGCTAGAGCATAAAACCTGCTCTAGTGAAAACAGCCTGGGTGGTATAATCCCCACCAAGGATATGCAGGATCCAGGAAGTAGATAAAGTAATAAAATATAAAAAAGTATACTATAAAAAGTACTTTAATATATATATAATAACAAGTATAAAAGTCCACTTTACGCGTTTCGCCTAATCAGGCTTCTTCAGAAGTGTGGGGCATCTCCCTCAGGGATCCGTTTATATATGGCTGTAGATTGGAAAATTCGTTGGTGGTGTGGTGGTTCCTATTTCCGGGTTGTCTGTGTGGAACGCAAATGTCGCCTGACTGGTGACGCGGCACTCGCGTCGCACCGGAAATGACGTGGTGTACGCGTAATTCCGGAACTACACCTTTGTTTGGCGTGATCGATGATGTTACGCTCAAATGGAACGCACGCAGCGCTAGGAGAACAGCGTGCATTGCGTTCCAGAGCGTGTGTGCTAACTAGTATCTGCAAAGATAAATAAATATGAGCGTGGTCATTTGTATGTAAAACCGCCATATTTGTTATGGGCGCCAGATATTAGTTGCATAAGGTTATATTAATGGCACTTCAACATAAATTAAATGTTTAACAACCTCTACTTAGAGGAAATATATGTGTTCTATAGAAATGGTATGTAACATTAAGACACATTATTCTGTTTGGCGAATTAAAACAATATACACATGACAATGCATGGATAAATTACATAAATATATATCATAGACATTATTTTCTTCAATAAATATAGTGAAATAAGATTATATGGAGATCAAGGGTATATAATGATACATTGGTGCAGGTGTAAAAAAGGCAAAAAGCAGTATATAAAACCAATAGAAACATTCAAAGCAAATGAATGTAGCAAAAAACACAAGCATAAAAACATAGAAATTAAAAATTAAAAATGAGGAGTTAAGATAAATGTAAAAAGACCGAGAGAAATGAAAAATTGGTAGAAAATCTTTGACCTTCAGAAAAAACTCTTATCAAGTTATAAAAAAAGATAGATATAATATGATTATAAAAAATTGGATTAAAATATAACTCTTATACAATTTGTATGAAAAAAAAAAAAAAATTTAATTAAATATTATTGAAAAAATATATTATTATAAAAAATTAAAAAGGTCAAAATCTGCATTCAGCCCCTTGGGGTGTAGGGTGTCTAATTGATACACCCACTTCATTTCTATTTGTCCGATCTTTTTTATGATATCTCCTCCCCTCCAATGGTTTTTCACTATAGCAATCCCAGTAAATGAAAGGTGTTTGGGGTCATTGTTATGCAAGCAAAAATGTGTAGGTATAGAATGAGTTTGTAAACATTTTTCTACATTTCTACAGTGCTCTGCTATTCTTGTTTTCAGGGGTCTAGTGGTCCTGCCCACATACTGGAGGCCACACGGGCACTCAAGTAAATATATAACATTCTTACTATTGCATGTAATAACTTCTTTTATATTATATATTTTGCCTGTATTGTTAGACTTAAATTCTGTCACCATTCTTTTTGTTTTTTTAGTTTTTTTACATGCTATGCAACAATTGCATTTATAAAAGCCTTTTTTATCCATAAAGTTATGCAATTCTGCATAACCATAAATCTCACAATAGTATGACTAAATCTGCGCATGTGTGTTGTCTTTGTTGATAGGCTTGATGGCTGTGTAGTATGTATGTTGGCTGTGTGTGATTATTTGTAATGGGTGTATTTACTGTGTGTGATATATGTGTGTATTGGCTGTGTATGATATTTGTGATGGGTATTTAAATCAGATATAAATATGAATGTAGGCCCATGTGTGAATGCAGATGTGTATTTCTGCAGTGTCACATACACACAGGCCCAACGTCAGATGTACACAGCTATACACATACACTGTCAAATAAAGCCAGTAGCACACCATTCCAGGCAAATAGTAACATGCACAGTCACACACACAATTTACAGGCAGTTATACACAGTCACAGGCAGACAGTCACACCCACAGTTACAGACAGTCACACACAGGTACAGATTGTTACACACACACACAGTTACAGGCAGACAGTCATATACACAGTTACAGGTAGACAGTCACATATAGTTACAGGTAGATAATCAAACACACAGTTACAGGCAGTCACACACCACAGGCAGACAGTCACAAACCATTATGTGACAAATGCTCCTTCCCACGTACATTTGTCACGGACTCCTGGAGGAGTGCGGAAGTCAGCCTCCTGCCCACTAACTATGGTCCAAGTCTGGGACACCGTTTGGGAGTTACCCTGCCACCAATATCCGTTTTACCAGGGTTGCCCTGGTTTGGCACTATAGGATAGCGCCAACTCATACATATTTCGTCCTGCT
This sequence comes from Pelobates fuscus, assembly GCF_036172605.1. Taxonomy (NCBI): domain Eukaryota; kingdom Metazoa; phylum Chordata; class Amphibia; order Anura; family Pelobatidae; genus Pelobates; species Pelobates fuscus. The sequence goes on along the minus strand of NC_086321.1, from coordinate 5,587,861 downwards.
TGAAATTAGCAATAGTTAATTAGAGAAATGTATATTGGAAAATAAGCTAGAAAGACTTAATCATGACGATTCTGTCTCCAGATCTCCTATTCCAGCATCTCACTTTCGGGAGAGGAACTAAATTAAAGCTGCAGATGCTCCCAGTTAGCTCTGTCAAATCAATACTAACTCTGACCCCTGAAAAACCATCTAGTATAACATAATGGTAAAGTATGTGTTATGTATCTTGTTGTTTTATAGCTGTGTATAGGTATATATAATATCCCCTTAGTATTTGGGGAGTTTTTAAAGTTATCAAGTGTTATTACTTGCAGGAGGAGGTTCGAATGGGATGAAAAGTGACTCCAGGGAGAATCATTTCCATTGTCAGTGTGAGAAATGCAAAAAAAAATATGAGGCTGTTGCCACATGCGGAGGGATTAACTGCTCGTTTGATATGAGAGGAACTAAGAAATGTGTATGTGAAAATACAAAGTCTATGGGCTCTGGTATACAAGTATGCTGCAAAGGAAACACTTATATCTGCTTTAACAACAAGAACGTGAAAAATGCAGGTTAGACTCCCATGTGGACAATACGTTTTCATGATGCTATTTTTTTTTTTTATTCTTTATTTATTCCAAGACAAGGTAACAGAACATAATACCAACATAACAATGTTAGGTTGAATACAGTCATAATTAGATATAAATACATTATCATCGGATGTCAACTTAAAGTCGGTGCGAACCACCTTGTGAATTAAAGTATGATTCTTGACTGTATATAGTAGTCGCTACTGCGTGTCATGCTGTATAATTTGTATTGATATTGTAGCGCTAAACCCATCCTGGTGTTTTTTAACAATTATTGTAAAACTTAAGACAACAATACAGACTTCTCGTAATATCGTAGAGGAGTTCACATGCCCGAGGTACGGTTCCCTTAAAAGTATAGAATTATCCGGGCATGCTAGTATTCCGGCTGTTATATGCACTCCCTCCTTCAATTACTGCTGCAAGCCTGCACTGTATAGTTTATCGTAACAGAAGTAAGAGTAGAAAGATTGTAGAGTGAATTCTCTCGAGAGTAGGAGAAGGGAAAAAAAAAAAACAGGGGGAGGGAGCGAGGGTAGGGGAGAGCCGGGGAGATCCATCAGTAGCTTTATTCTCCGGAGGCCGGTGGAACCACGCCCATGGCACACACAAACACCAAGGCTATCCACCCTGCTCACATCCTCTAGAGAGGGGTCTCAAGAGTCCCCCCATTCGGGGGAGACCACAGTTTCTTTCGCCTATTCTAAATCAATATCTAGTCTCGTAGTAACGGTGAGATATTGACTTCTCCCCTCACTTCGTTCATGATGCTATTTTGTGATCAATCTTAATATGTACCATTGTCATCCTCCTGATAACCATTAAAACTGCACTGTCACCGTCTGGGAAATTTGCATAAATTGGTCATATTGCAGCTGATGGGCCGAGGGAAAGGAAAGGTGAATATAACTTACCTGAACCTGACATGGGCACCACCATTTTTCTCAGTGCCAGGTGCCGACATCACTGCAGCACTCTCACGCATGCACACGAGTGCATGAGGTCCTGTGTGTAATGAACTCCTGTAAATAGTTACAGTCACACACACATAGTCACAAGCAGGCACTATAGTCAGGGACAAATTTGCGGTAGTTGGGTCCTGCCTCCACAACGAACAGTTAACTCAATGTTTTATTAGAGATGCTTGATTGACGGCAGTCTGTATCTTATCCTCCAATGATGAAATGGTGGAGGCGGAGCTACGCTCTGCTTTATGGTATACTCAGCCAGTCACTGCCCCAATCACTGCTATGAATTGTGTAGCACAAGGCTATAGTTTTAAATGAATATTTGCATTCAAATTGAGATATTTTGAGTTGGATGTAGTAAATGGGAATTTATTCTTTGACCCCATTAAGGGTATCTTAGTAGACATTATCAGGATTGCCTGAGAACTGATGTGCCTCTATCTAGAGAAAACCTGGTTAATTAGTAGAACACTATAACCACAAAAGCAATGTTCTTAATGGAGCAGTTTTGGTGTATAGATCACACCCCTATAGGTCAGTTTCGCTGCTCAATTTTATGCCATAAAGGAGATAAGGGAACACTCTATGCACCATACCCATTACAGTGCGCTCTAGTGGTTTTGGTGTCAGGTGCCCCTCCATTGTAATTAGTCCAACTGTTTTTGAATGGTGTGACTTTTTACCTGAGTTTCTCGGCCTGAACCTCTGCAGTGAATAGCAAGCTTATTGGCTTCATGTGAGTCCTGCGCCACTGGGCTTAGCTCAGGCAGATCTTCTGACTGTCACTGAGGATGTGGTGAAGACAGAGACCAACACCATTTATTGGTGTATACATCCTGTCCCCCTAGTCTCACCTCTGTTCACGTTGGTCATTCAGCTATAGTCACATCTCCCCTGGCTGTGAGGGGCATGATATACACCAAAGCTGCTTCATTCAGTTAATGTTGTTTTGGTGCTTATTGTATCCCTTTAAGAGTAAATTGTGTTGCTTCAACATTTGTGTGATCTCTTCTCTGATAACATTAAAAGTGCCATGGAATCCAGCCTGGACCTCTAGCTGAGAAGAGGACAATGCCAGCAACTTCTAACTGCAGCAGAGCAGTTCATGCTGGGATGATTCCCTTGATAACATGAGTTTGAATTTATATTCTCTTTATGTGGATTCTTAGCAATAAGACTTATCGTCGAGAAGGTTTTCCACAATTTTAATATGTTTTCAGTGTTTTCATTGATGAAGCGTGATCATAGATATTGGTGGATTCTGCTGAATTTTGTTTCTCTAGTTACTAAGACAGAAAGTTATCTAAAATAAATCACATCACTAATGTGTACTTTTGCCTTTTTCCTTTATTTTTCTTCTACAAGTTACGCAGCCAGAAATAACTGTCCCTTCACCATTCCCATCCTACGAAAGTGAGAATGAAGAGATGGATAGCAGCAAAGAATGTAAAGATGACAACGAAAAATGTAAAGATGGCAGCGAAGAAGATAATAAAGAAAATAAAGATGTTAGCAATGGGGACAATGAAAACGAGTCAGACAAAGGAGTAGATAATAAAACAACCAATGGACGGTAAATATCTGTCAATTACTCACTGAAATTCTGCATGTTTTTATGTTAAGTTGTTTATGGTTAACTAGAATAAAAGCAGAGGTTAATATTTTACAAAAGGGAGAATAACCAAGTTATTCAGTAAAATAAATTTAAAGTTTAAGGCAAAGTAGTTGAATTGCAAGCATAACAAGACTTAATGTAACAGTTCCTTTAAATGGTTCACTTCACTTTCCAATCTATCACTTTAAGAGTCTAATTGAAGTTCATGGATCCACCTATTTAAACCTTCAACTTCAATGTCTCAGTGCACAATTAATGTGTCTCTACCAGTGTGTAGTTGACACCTATTTACTCTGCTACAGGTACCTTTCTACCAAGTCCCAGTGACTTTTCTAATTCCCCTCAAAGTTAAATCCCAGTTAAATTACTTGCCTATTAATTGTTACCGACCTGGATTGGACTTTGACGCTTCTTTCGTACTCCCCTAACTTTGCTTATTAATTGTTGCTGAGCTGGATTGGATTTGACCATTCTCTTGGATATTCCTTTGGACTGATTTACTGTTGCCAAACGGGATTTTCCCTATTGTATTCAAAGTATATATATATATATATATATATATATATATATATATATATATCTCTCTCTCTCTCTCTCTCTCTCTCTCTCTCTCTCTCTCTCTCTCTCTCTCTCTCTCTCTCTCTCTCTCTCTCTCTCTCTCTCTCTCTCTCTCTCTCTCTCTCTCTCTCTCTCTCTCTCTCTCTCTCTCTCTCTCATGGAGGATGAGAAGAAGCTGTTGATGATCAATAGTGTCAAAAGCCGCAGACAGGTCAAGGAGAATTACCTGTCCTCTCCTGATCTCTCCCTGTCCTTCTTGACTAGTGTCTCTGACTGCCTCTTTGCTATTTCTAACTGGATGGCTGCCCACTTCCTTAAACTGAAATTCTGGTCTTTCCTCCCTCAAGTGTTGTTACTCCTGTGTCTGTCTCCCTCCAAGTCAACGGTGCTACCATCAGATCCACCACGCAGGCTCGCTGCCTAGGTGTTCTCTTTGACTCCGACCTCTCCTTCAAGCCTCAAGTTCAATCTATCGCCAAATCCTGTCATTTCCATCTCAAAAACATTGCGCGCATCCGCCCCTACTTAACGCCAGATGCGACTAAGGTGTTGGTCCATTCCACTGTCCTTTCTCGCCTTGACTTCTGTAATCGGCTTCTCAGTGGTCTTACGTGCTCCCAACTTGCGCCATTACAGTCCATAATGAATGCGGCGGCGAGGTTCATCTTCCTGGCGGCCCGCACATCCCATGCCTCACCCTTCTGACAGTCCCTACATTGGCTTCCTATAAAATATAGAGCTCAATTTAAAATTCTGGATCTTCCTTTCAAATCTCTACATAATGCTGCTCCCACCTATCTATCCTCCCTTATACACAAGTATGTCCCGTCTAGGCCCTTACGATCTGCCGGAGACTTACGTCTATCTTTTGTCCGTACTCCCACCTCTGATGCTCGCCTTCAAGACTTCTCGAGGGCTGCACCGTTCCTGTGGAACTCGCTTCCCTCCTCCGTTAGATGCTCACTCAGTCTCCACTCCTTCAAAAAATCGTTAAAAACCCACTTCTTCATAAAAGCGTATCAATTAAACTGTTAATAGCTCCCAACTGGTTCCTCTTCTGCAACTGTCACTAGTCTAATACTATCCTTACCTTTTGTGTCATTTTACCCCACTCCCTCTAGCATGTAAGCTCATTGAGCAGGGCCCTCAACGCCTCTGTTCCTGTGTGTCCAACTTGTCTGGTTACAACTACATGTCTGTTCGTCCACCTATTGTAAAGCGCTGCGGAATTTGACGGCGCTCTATAAATATCATAATAATAATATGAATGCGGTAAACAGCTGAACAGGAAAAGCATGCAATCAGCATACAATCCAATTCCCCAATAATAAGACAACACTGCGTTTTGAGGTCAAGCAGAACTGATTAATGGCAGGTACTCTGCTTTTATGCAGTGCTCCCCTGCAAGGGAGACGCCCACAGGCAATTAGGCATTAACCAATCACATATCGGTTACATCCCACAGATTCCCTCCCCTCTGCTTGGGAGATAATTGAGTTTCTTACTGTATCTACTCAATTATCTCAAAGCTAAAAGCTTATACTTTTTATGCATTTTTATAACTTTATGATTTTTCATCACACAGGAATAAAACTTATATTTTTATGAACAACACCACTTGGGGACAAACATATAAAAAATTCGTACCAATCGGTTCAGTGGTTCCAGAGATATGGAAAAAGTCTCTTTGGACAGACCGCATGCCTGTTTGCATGCCCAAAACAGTTCCACAGATTCAGGCTGTGCGGTCGGTCTAGTTCTGCCTTGAAAATTGACAGGCGGCGTTCGAATAGTCGAACGCACTTCGACTTGTGTCGAAGTAAAACGAGGTTAAACTTCCGCGGTGGTCGTTAGTCGAGTGGCAGTCTATTTCACATGAAAAAGATGACAAAGTCCCATGTTCGTTCAAATGTGTGGCTGATTTCCGTTCCAGGGATTTGACGGCACACACCGCTGACCGCGTTCGACTGCATTAAAATGGCCGCCACCACGTGTTCAATTGTCTAATGGCGGCCACTTCGACTACTTCGGCTGTATCCGAAGTGCCATATCACATGTACCCATTCTTTGTACAACACAGTTAAAGGGCCAGAAACAGCATTATATAAGTCCATAAGCCCCAACTCAGTTCCTTAAAGGGCAATACATCCCAGGGCCATAGTCGCAGGGCAGGAGGCTGGCAATCAGTCCTCTCCAATGCCCAGTGGCAAATGGCAGTTTGTCACACATATCAAACAAGTAAAAAAAGGTACTCCAAGGCTTAAGAGTTACTAAGTTTTTTGCTGAAGTGTATTTTTGAAAAAAGTGAAATTCCTTTTTTGGGCTACATAATCGCTGATTCTTCTATTTGTATGGATTCCAAAAAGTTGAAGCTATCAAATTGGCCCCAAATTAAATCCAATAAAGAGATTCAATGTTTTATTGGATTTTCTAATTTCTATAGAAAATGTATATATTAAAAAAAAAAAAAAAATTCTTACATTTCTCCTAACAAACCTTACTAAACAAGATCAGTCACTTTATTGGGGTGAAAAGGAACAGGATTCTTTTGAATCATTAAACCGTTTCATATCTGCCCCTATTCTTAGATAACCCAATCCTACTCTCCAATATACCCATGAAGTAGATGCTTGAGATATTGCAATTGGAGCCGTACTCTCTGAAAGAGACAATCCTTCTTCTTCTCCTTTACATCCTAGTTTTTTTTTTTGTTTGTTTTTTTTTTAGAAAGAAAAGATATATCTCCCACAGAAAGAAATTAGTGTTGGAGAAATAGAATTGCTATCCATAAAAATATCTCTGAAGAATGGAGACATTGACTTGAGGGTTCTCCTGTTCCTTTTGTTCATCTCACAGACCATAAGAACCTTTAACACCTTCGCTCTGCAAAAAGGTTAAATCCTAAACTAGCCCGGTGGGGTCTTTTTTGAGTGGTTTGATTTTCATATCACTTACCGTCCAGGTAATAAAACTGGTAAAGCTGATGCTTTCTCAAGAATACATGAAGTTACTCCGTTTCCCAATTGTGATGTGATTTTCCACTCTGATACCATAATTAGTTTAAGACCATAAAAGAGTAAAGAAAGGTAATGTAATTATTAAACTCCTGAAGCTGGGGGTAACTCTAGTGACAAAGGAAAAAAGGAATATATATATAACACACGTGCTCTCCAGTGGTAAAAAATATAAAATTAAATTACCAGAATGTAGAAATGTAAGAAGAACCTTCTATTCTTCTTTATAAAAATGCAAAAAATACAATCTACAAATAAACATAAAAGAACATAGTGTAGTTGGTTTAAAACACCATATAATGCGCTAATAAGATTGCACTCACAGAATGGAAGCGCAGTGTAGGCGTATAACAATCTTTTAAGGACTTGACGGAGTCTCTGTTATCTTCTTTAAGACCTTATTGGAAAAGGGGAGACACACAAACCATAGTGCACCGATATAATATATAACAAAAATGGTTTTATTAAGTTACACTTACAGAAATTCGGGTGTAATGCAGCGTATCAGTCAAAAAGGGATTATGGTGTCGACATCCTTCCTCCCATGGCTGATGAAAAATCGCCGAATTAAGAACACATTTAATAATAACAAAAAATAAAATAAAAGTACAAATAAAGTCCAAAGGTGCTGTTGTGGTCCCTCCGCCCTACGCGTTACGTCCAAATTTGGACTTCCTCAGGGGCATAAAAGAAGGTCTGCAAACAGAAAAAGGTCTCCGTCCGTCTTTTAAATCCTGGGTTTCAAAATCCCGCCATCTATACGGCCAATCCCATCGTGCCGTCATTTGCGTTCCACTTTCGCTATTCAAGCCTCTCTTTCATGTCCGTACGAAATGTGTGTACTTCCGGTATTGTGTGGAACGCAAATATGCGTTCCACGCTCGTGAATTAAGCAAATAGTCCCAGAAGGTAAAAAACGGGCATGAAAGGAAGAGGGAGAAGTGTCTATCAGATTCTTAGCCAAAAGTAACGAATTAATTATAGTTAAAACAATTCAGTATCATTATTTAAAATGTAAAAATACATAAATAGAAAATATAAAAGTACTTAATGTCAAAGTCCACTATTAATAATATACATAAGGGGTGATTATACAACTATATGAAAAATAAAAACGTGAATATTAAGATTTATATCTTAAAAAAGAGACTGTTGGATGACATAATGGAATTTATATAAAAATTGATAGAAAAATATATTTCAAATTCTATAAAAAGATGATTATAAAAAATTATTGTGTAAAAATAATTATAAAAAGCATACCATGTCAAAATCAACATTAAGTCCTCTTGGACTAAAAGTCTTCAAATTAAAAATCCAAAAACCTTCTCTTTGTCTTAATTTTTTAATTAGATCTCCTCCTTTGTCATCCAAGGTCACTTTTTCCAATCCCGTGCATAAAAAGGTTTCCAGTTTAAAATCAGGACAGTTGTTGCAGTGTACAGGTACCGAGTGAGTGGTTAACTCTAGTGAGACTGGTCTCTATGGAATAAATAAGGGAAAAAAAGCAAACTACCAGGAGAGAGCTAGAAATAATAACTGTATCACTGGTGGAGTGGCAAATATCAACCAATTAGGCTAGGTATTGCTAAAAATAAAACAACTCTTAATATAGTGATTAAGAGGTGAAATAAGTCACAACGAAAAGAAAAGGAAAAGAAAATTCAAACAGAAATAATAAAGTACATATTTACAAAACAATTATCCTGAGTGTAGCTAAAATGTCTGTATATGAAAATCTTGTAGTTCTACCCAAATATAGGGATAATGAATACATAGTAAGGTAGTACAGGCTGTAGCTTTGTGAGTTCAGGATAATAAAAAAGACCATCTGTAGCAGAGCAGCAGTATGATGAGAATATAAAAAAAAATCTAAACTCCAAGCAAAGAGATAAGGGGACGTCTCCCTCCCCTTATGAAATACTACTTTTTTTTTTTCTAAATGTGCAGTACTGCAATAGGAATACTAAGATATCAGAAAATGCTCATAAAACAGGCTAAATGGTCTTGCAACTAAAGTACAGCAATGTAGTGGGAACAAAAAAGCAACATTGTATTGGTTAATAGTCGCTGCCAAATTATGTAGCCAATACATGTCTGTATCAATAGGGGTGATGGCAAGGAGAGGTAAAGTAAATAGAAACATAGAATGTGACGGCAGATAAGAACCATTCGGCCCATCTAGTCTGCCCAATTTTCTAAATACTTTCATTAGTCCCTGGCCTTATCTTATAGTTAGGATAGCCTTATGCCTATCCCACGCATTCCCTTTATGTATTTAAATGTTTCTATCATATCCCCCCTGTCTCGTCTTTCCTCCAAGCTATAAATGTTAAGATCCTTTAACCTTTCCTGGTAAGTTTTATCCTGCATCCATGAACCAGTTTAGTAGCCCTTCTCTGAACTCTCTCTAAGGTATCAATATCCTTCGGAAGATAGGGTCTCCAGTACTGTGTACAATACTCCAAGTGAGGTCTCACCAGTGTTCTGTACAATGGCATGAGCACTTCCCTCTTTCTACTGCTAATACCTCTCCCTATACAACCAAGCATTCTGCTGGCATTTCCTGCTGCTCTATTACATTGTCTGCCTACCTTTAAGTCCTCAGAAATAATCACCCCTAAATCCCTTTCCTCAGATGTTGAGGTTAGGACTCTATCAAATATTCTGTACTCTGCCCTTGGGTTTTTACGTCCAAGATGCATTATCTAGCACTTATCCACATTAAATGTCAGTTGCCACAACTCTGACCATTTTTCTAGTTTACCTAAATCATTAGCCATTTGGCTTCTCCCTCCTGGAACATCAACCCTGTTACATATCTTAGTATCACCAGCAAAAAGACATACCTTACCATCAAGACCTTCTGCAATATATAAAAACATTAGAGAGAATGGGTCAAAGTACATCCCTGTCACCATATCCCTGAAGTACCCCACTGGTGACAAGCCCATGCTTCGAATATACTCCATTGACTACAACCCTCTGTTGCCTGTCACTTGTTGCCACAGCCTTACCCATTCAACAATATTGGAATCCAAACTTAAAGATTGCAGTTTATTGATAAGCCTTCTATGTGCAACAGTGTCAAAAGCCTTACTGAAATCTAGGTAAGCAATGTCTACTGCACCACCCTGATCTATTATTTTAGTTACCCAATAAAAAAAAAATCAATAAGATTAGTTTGGCATGATCTCCCTGAAGTAAACCCATGTTGTCTCTGATCTTGAAATCCATGTGTTCTTAGATGTTCAACAATCCGATTCTTTAACATGGTTTCCATTACTTTCCCCACTACTGCAGTAAGGTTTACTGGCCCGACTCCTCCCTACAACCTTTCTTGTGAATGGGCACAACATTTGCTAACTTCCAATCTTCTGGGACTTCTCCTGTTATCAATGATTGGTTAAATAAATCTGTTAATGGTTTTGCTAGTACACCACTAAGCTCTTTTAATAACTTGGGGTGTATTCCATCAGGTCCCATTGACTTATTTGTCTTTATTTTTGACAGTTGACATAGAACCTCTTCCTCTGTAAACTCACATGTGACAAATACCTCATTTGTCCTTTTTCCTAACTGAGGCCCCTTTCCTTAATTTTTCATCTGTAAATACTGAACAAAAATATTCACTGAGGCAGTCAGCTAGACCTTTATCCTCTTCTACATACCTTCCTTCTTTTGTTTTTAATCTAACTAAGCCTTGTTTTACTTTCCTTTTCTCATTTATGTATTTAAAAAATGTTTTGTCCCCTTTTCTTACTGACTGCTATTTTCTCTTCTGTGTGTGATTTGGAAGCTCTTATAACTTGCTTAGCCTCTTTCTGCATAATCTTATAGGTCATTCTGTCTTCCTCACTCTGGGTTTTTTTTGTTTGTTTTTTATAATAACTAAATGCTAACATTTAGTTTTTTACTATTTTGGCCACATCTGCGGAGTACCACAGTGGTTTCTTGAATTTTTTGCTTTTACTGACAAGCCTAATGATTTTTTTGTTGCCTTCAGCAGTGCAACTTTTAAATAACTCCATTTAAATTGCTCCAGTCTGATAATGACTCCTTTACACATATTCTAATTTTAGAAAAGTCTGGGTTTCTTTTTAAAGTCTAAAACTTTTGTTTTTGTGTGGTGGGACTCAGTCACTGTTCTTATATTAAACTACCCTAAACTTTCACCTACAGTAATATCTGATACCAAATCTCTGTTGCGGTCGCCGGCCCGCCGCGTCACACGGCCGGCAACCGCTCTCCCAGGTCTTCCGGGCATCACGCCCAAATCCAAGATGGCGCCGACCGCGTGGTCGCGTCCATCTCTAGCTCCGTCCCCGAAAATTATACTAACGTGTGCGTGACATCACGTCAACGCACACGCACGTTTTGGGGTCAGAGGTCGCCCTCTGACCAATCAGAGCATAGAGAGGGATATTTAAATCCCTAACTCACCCCAGTACCTTGCCCTGTCGTGGTTTCCGTTTCCTGGTTTCCTGAGAGTGCTTTATATTTGTGAATCTGATTTCCTGGTATCCTGATCTTAGCTTTTCCCTGGTTATTCTGGTTTCCCTGACTTGGCTTGTGTAAACGGTATTGTGTATTTTCTTGCTTCCTTGACCTCGGCTTTCCCTTTGACCATTCTCTGTCTCTAGCGTATTAGTCCGGCCATTCTAAGGTCCGGTTTACGCTCTGTCCTTTTAATTTCCTTTTCTTATATGTATATGTTTACATAGTTTCTGCGTGCTGTACCACACTAGTAGTCGTGACAATCTCCATTTGTTAACACTAAATCTAGTATGGCCTCTTTAAGAGTTGGCTCCTCAACGACTTGTTTTAGAGACAATCCCAGTAGGGAGTTTGGAATATATGTGCTCCTGGCACAAGCAGCTATTTTTGTTTTCCAGTTCACATCAGGAAGATTAAAGTCACCCATTATAATAACTTCCCCTTTATCCCCCCTTTATTGTCATTTTAGCTATTTCCTCAACTAGTAGATTATCTAACTCTTCTGTTTGTCCTGGGGGCCTATAAATAACACCTACACGAGTTACTGTGTGATTACCAAATTCTAACGTAACCCAAACAGACTCTATGTTCGCCTCACTAACTTTTATTAGACTAGATTTTATGCTATCCTTCACATACAGGGCCACCCCTCCCCCTTTCTTGCCTTCCCTGTCTTTTCTATATAAAGAGTACCCTGGTATTGCTATGTCCAAGTCATTTTTCTCATTATACCATGTCTCAGTAACAGCGACTAAATCCACACTATCAGTTGCCATTATTGCCACAAGTTCATGGATCTTATTCCCTAAACTGCGAGCATTTGTAGACATGACTCTAAGCTTATCAGTTTTTTAACACACTTGCTACAGGCACCTTCTGTCCTTGTTTTGGGGGACAATTGGATTGATGTTTTATCAGCCTTTTGCCTCCACCTCCTAGTTTAAATACATCCTAGCAAAACCTCTGAACTGCTCACTGAACATTTGTTCCCTTTTGAGAAAAATGCAAACCATCTTTTGGTACGGTTTATTTCCATTCCAAACAGAGCTACCATGAGAAATAAATCGAAATCCTTGCTCCCGACACCATTCACAAAGCCACACGTTAAAGTCCCTAATCAGCCTGTCGTTCTGAGTGTTATGCACAGGCAGAACTTCAGAGAATGACAGTGTGGAAGCAACCTACCGTATATCATTGGCAAAAACACAAACTTGCTTAACCTCTGAAACCTCATTGCAAGCCAAGTCATGTGTCCATAGATGGACAAGTACATCCAATTCCCCTTCCTGCTTTGCTCGCTTAACAATATTACAGATACGTCTCCTGTCTCTGTGAGCAGTAGCTCCGGAAAGACACCTCACAAGACCACCATTGTCCATCTCCACACCTCTTATGATGGAATCCCCCAACAACAACTGCTTTCTGTTAGGCCTCACCATAGTCTCCAAGCCTGTCTCCATAACACCACTACCCTCAGTGCCTGAGCCTGTCTCCACAACACCACTACACTCAGTGCCTGAGCCTGTCTCCACAACACCACTACCCTCAGTGCCTGAGCCTGTCTCCACAACACCACTACCCTCAGTGCCTGAGCCTGTCTCCACAACACCACTACCCTCAGTGCCTGAGCCTGTCTCCACAACACCACTACCCTCAGTACCTGAGGCTGTCTCCACAACACCACTACCCTCAGTACCTGAGGCTGTCTCCATAACACCACTACCCTCAGTACCTGAGGCTGTCTCCATAACACCACTACCCTCAGTACCTGAGGCTGTCTCCATAACACCACTACCCTCAGTACCTGAGGCTGTCTCCATAACACCACTACCCTCAGTGCCTAAGCCTGTCTCCATAACACCACAACACCTGGTGCCTGAGTTTATCTCCATACCACCATTACACTCTGAAAGTGCAGAAAATGAATCATGTAGAGCAACAGACTGTGCAATATGCCTTTTATCCACAACTCTAAGTCTACCAGATCCTACAGTAATCCATCTGCCATTCCTAGTATGTCTCTGCGGCAGTGGCTTTGCAGCAGTTCCAGCCTGAGTTTGTTTACCAGATAATTTACCAGATAGAGATTGGCATAGCTGGGGGCACAAGTCGTACCCATGGCCGTGCCCGCAGCTGTAGATAGTAGGTGCTATTAAATACAAAGTATTTGTGTGTCAAAACAAATGATGGTTCCAGTAGAAATTTCTTATGGGGAGGTGAGTATTTAGATGATTTATCAAGAAAGTAGGAGGTGGCCTTATTCCCTATAGTGTGTGGGAAGTTGTTGTATAGGCATACTACATCCTTGCGAGTAAAGTGTAAGGGGGTACTACTAAATTCTCCAAGGTTAGTAATTGTATGTTTGTTTTGTATCCTGTAAGAAGGAAGCCAGAGTGGTGACGAAAGGATGTAATAAGTTTTCAAGAAATTTACTGGCATTCTCTGTGGGATTGATTGCCAGAGACGATATGTCTACCAGGCAGATTTGTTAAGTTTTTGTGAACCTTAGGTGGGCAGTAGAAGGTGGCCATAGTAGGTAAAAATTTTGGCAAGATGAATCTATGTTCATTGGTGGTGATGAAGCCATCTTCGACTGCAGTGCTTAGCAACATTTTTAATGCCTGCAAATAATCTGGGGTGGGGTTTTCCTAATTTCTTATAGCACAAGATGTCGTGAAGATGGGGCATACACATATTTCTAGCTACTCAATAATACTATGTTGCCTCCCTTGTCCGATCGTTTAATAAGGTCTTTATTTGTCCTGAGTTCTTGTAGAAATCTTAGATTGTTCTGTTCTTTTGGAAGGAGTTGGTAAAGCATCTATGTAACGGATCACCTGGCACCCCGACTGGATACCTCCGCCAAAAGATGCTCCTAGCGCTTACCAAGGACCATCAGCACTGCACTGAGCACTCCACTTGACCCCATAAGCACTGCAGACCCCACGAACCGCCGCAGCTTGGTTGGGGTCTTGCCATCTCCTATCTACCCTGGACCTACAACAAGGCTCCAGGCTCCAGTGGGTGAACCTCTTACCCCAGAGAGCGAAGCAGGAACAGCAACAAGCTCTTAGAAGAGCTTAGTGATTATAGCAAGAGAGTATGAAGAGCATAGCAATCCCTTGTAGCAGATTCCCCCAATAAGAGACAAGTGTAACGGATCACCAGGCACCCCGACTGGGTACCTCGGTTGAAGGATGCTCTGCTCCTAGCGCTTCCTGAGGGCTCCAAGCACTCCAGCAGACACCATAACCACCGTAGACTCCTTCAGAGAGCAAGACAGGAGCTTAGGAGTGATATAGCAAGAGAGTGTGACGAGACCAATCTCGCCACTGTGCATTGGAGGAGCCTGGTTGCCCGCCTGCTGCCTTTAGACTATGGCCCCATGTTGAAACGCTTGATTTTCCCCTGCAAAGACACAAAAGCCGGGTCATTTGGTACTTGTCCTATTTGAACAGTGATACCCCAGATAGCTATGCCATGGAGCCCATTCGTATAACGAAAGACTATGTGAAAGACTTTGCCTCCATGGCAGTTGAACTATATGTATGTGATCTGAGCGCCCTTCAGTAATAATGTGCGCTCAGATCTAAACTATCTGGGGATATGTTGAATGTACCTGTTTTATGCAATAGCTGCACAGTTATATATTTTTATGTATTTTATTGTCTTTTGCTGCCATGTGTTCAATGGAGTTTTGCCTCTGTCCTTGGAGATAATTGGATTACTTCCCAATTATCTCCAGGATAGAAGACTCTGTGGAACTGGTTTTGGGAAAAGCCATGCTTCATTTGGTCACAAAGGACTACGATCTATCTTTTGAACCACTGTACCAATTTGTATGCTTTTGACGTATGTTTGTATTTGGAGTATGCTGATTCTGAAAATGTTTTATGTGAATGTGATGCATACTTTGAAAGTTATGAATAATGTGGAAAAACTGTATTTCTCTGCCTGTGATAATTACATTACCCATTGTGTAAAGTAATTGTATCACAGGCAGAGGGGAGGATTTTATGTGGGAGTGTCTGAGTGTTTTGTATATGTTTATTGGTTGTTTTCCAAAACCCTTTGGGTGGTACTAATGTGTATATAATAACAATAAACCCACAGCTCTGTCTGTTCCTGCTTGACCCTCAAAACAGAGCCTTGTCTCGTTCTTGGGGGGATTTACTGTATGCTGTTAGAGACTGATTGCAAGGAGTGTAAGCCGCTTAGGTGCTTTTCCTGTTCAGCTGCTAGCAGTTATTCGTGAGGTTCCAGTTCGGGAGTTTGGAGCATTCCCTTGTATCCAGTTTGGAAGTTTGGTGTTCTGCAGTAGCTGTGCCTGTGTCTCTGGAAGGGAAGATCTACTAAACGGCTTTTAACCCCTTTTATGCCTGGGGGTGCTGTTACAGAGAGTATGACTAGCATAGCAATCCTTTGTAGCAAATTCCCCCAATAGGAGACGGCACTCCAAATTGAGTGTGAAGTAGAACTGTCTGTACTGGCACATACAGCCTCTTTTATTCACATTCTACAAACATAGTACTGCCCACAGGGGTTTGAAGAACAACCAATCAACACATTACAACACAGCTAACACTCCCATTCATTACATCAGAAATCCTCCCCTCTGCCTGTGATACAATTATCTCAACACAATAGACTAGCTTAAATATCACAGACAGAGAAATACAGGTTTATAAAACATATCACAGGGACCCCAAAACATGCATTAACCCCATAAAAATATATCTTCGGAACAGGGGGATCTCGGTGAACCACATATCCAAAATTCACCCGAATCCGTTCAGTAGTTGGGAAGATATGGTTTAATGCAGATTCTGCAGAACATATACAGGCTATATGAAAAATAATTACTGTTCTGTAGTTTAAAACTACTGAACGATGTCTTTGTGCACCAAATACCGGCGAGATGGCACCGTGTAGAAAAGTCAAAACAGCGTCTGTGAGTTAAAATGGCCACCATTCATTATTCTCACCATGTCCTTCATCCATTGTTCTCAACATGTGCCTCTGATACATGAAATGGTGGCCACCCAGTAACGCCACAGTTTGTCTGGTAGTCTATCCAGCCGGACCAACAGATGAAACACATGGGGAACAGTGCAACAAACGAAGGGAATCATAAAAAATATGGACAATAGTAATATTTGTGCACAATCTCCAGTTTTGTCACAGGGCACAAATAGTGTTTTCAAATGCCATATATCCCAGGGCCATAGTCAGAAGGTAGGAGGCGGGCAAGCAGCCCCCTCCAAGAACACGTGGCGAGGTCTGTTCTGTTTGATTGGAATTCCTTAGCTTATTTTTTTTTTTTCATCCTTTAAATCAATATTCACTTTTTA
Source organism: Pelobates fuscus (assembly GCF_036172605.1). Classification (NCBI taxonomy): domain Eukaryota; kingdom Metazoa; phylum Chordata; class Amphibia; order Anura; family Pelobatidae; genus Pelobates; species Pelobates fuscus. The sequence continues at coordinate 5,571,283 of NC_086321.1, read as the reverse complement.
AAATGTTTTCTCTTCTATTTTAATTAGAAACTGCATTAGTTAAAAGCGCAATCAATTAATAGATTATTCCACTCCTTAAGCCAATCTTTAGTATTTACTTTATCTGGTATTGAAATCTCGGTTCTCAGACCTCTAGGTACTAATTCCTGAACTAGCTGGAACTGGGGACAAACCGCAGCACCTCTGCCCACAGTCGCCGTGGCTTGACTGGGGTTCTGAAACCGCTCCCTCCTGGAGCCAAATGGGGAACTCCCTCTATCCACCCCCAGGCATTGGACGACACTCAGTCTTGGAGTTCTAGTCCTTACAAGGACTTTCCTTGTGAATCCTCCACACTGGAACAGTGATTGGTGATTAGCCCTTTCCCCTCCCGGTAACAAGTTTTTCATATACAAGCATATCTACACTCCGTATAATTGTTTTGTAAATGTGTACATTATTATTTCTGTTTGAGTTTTCTTTTCCTTTTGTTGTGGTGACTTATTTCTTATTTCCCAACTCCTTAGTCCATGGTCTTCCATAAGTATGGATTTTATTGTTGACCTCCCTTTGTTGGAGGGTAATACTTGTATTCTTACTATTGTAGACCATCTCACAAAGATGGTTCATTTCATTCCCCTTTCTTCTGTTCCCTCTGCATCTTCACTTGCTAAAATGTTCATAAAGGAAAGTCTGTCTTCACATAATTCCTGATGAGATGATTACAGATAAGGGAGTTTAATTTACTTCTGTCTTCTGGAGAGAATTTACAAAAAAATCTACAAATAGAACATAAATTATCCACTGCTTTTCATCCTCAAACAAATGAACAAAGTGAGAGGATAAACGGTATTTTGGAACAATATCTCCGTATTTATACCACTCGCCAACAGGACAATTGGACTTCCCAATCACCTGCCGCCGAGTTCTCATACAATAACATTCAAACGTCTACATAATTATCTCCTTTCTATTACAATGATGGCTATAACCAATTAATGTGTCTCTACCCGTGTGCAGTTGACACCTATTTACTCTGCCACCGGTACCTTTCTACCAAGTCCCAGTCCTATTCCCCTCAAAGTTAAATCCCAGTTAAATTACTTGCCTATTAATGGTTACCGACCTGGATTGGACTTTGACGCTTCTCTTGGACTCCCCTAACTTTGCTTATTACCTGTTGCTAAACCGGCCTGGATTTGACCCTTCTCCTGGATATTCCTATGGACTGATTTACTGTTGCCAAAGGTATTGCATACCTCTGAGAGTCCGTTTCAGGAAATTGTAAATTGGTAGTCAGATATGGTGAATTTTAATTATTTATTTATTTTTTACCCTCACTTGATGTTACTATGTTGCTGTGTTTCAGATCTTCTAATCAAAATGAAAGTTGGCTGATCGTTACTCTTGTGATTCTCCTCCTCTGTGTGGCATTTGCTGTTTTAATTATCGTTATGCGTAAACGCATTTTCAAGCTTCAAGGTAAGAAACTGGGGAAATGGGAATCAGTGGGTCATGTCCAGAGATAAAAGCTTTTTAAAAAGAAGGCATTGCTCCTACAATAGTTATATTGTTACACAGAGAGATGTTCCAGATTATTTGACCCATATAATGGCTTGTTTGCCAACCAGAGAGAAATGCTGACACTGTTGTTGCCAAACTTATTCAAATTGCAAAGTTGGAAAACAATCTCCACTCAGTTTTTTTTTTTTTTTTTTTTTTTTTACCCGGACCATATACTATTATAACTGCTCTGTATTAATAAAATATAAATGTATTGTCTCCAAAAATAAAATGGCAGCAGTATTAATGTTCAACATGTATTAAACAATATAGGTAATAGCTATGGAGTAATTCTATTGACCTATACTGGTTAAAGGAACACTCCAAGTACCAAAACACTACAGCCCACTCCTAAATGGTTTTACTAGTTACCCCAGGAGGGCACCATAAATACAGCATGCTTTACTGCTCATGGTTATCACTGTGAGATTATATAGTATGCGTGTGTCCCCTAAATTTAATATTCTGCATTATAGAAACATAGAATGTGACGGCAGATAAGAACCATTCGGCCCATCTAGTCTGCCCATTATTTTTTTAAAAAATACTTTCATTAGTCCCTGGCCTTATCTTATAGTTAGGATAGCCTTATGCCTATCCCACGCATGCTTAAACTCCTTTTCTGTGTTAACCTCTACCACTTCAGCTGGAAGGCTATTCCATGCATCCACTACCCTCTCAGTAAAGTAATACTTCCTGATATTATTTTTAAACCTTTGCCCCTCTAATTTAAGACACCGTCCCCTTGTTGTGGTAGTTTTTCTTCTTTTAAATATAGTCTCCTCCTTTACTGTGTTGATTACCTTTATGTATTTAAATGTTTCTATCATATCCCCCCTGTCTCATCTTTCCTCCAAGGTATGCATGTTAAGATCATTTAAAGGGACACTATAGTCACCTGAACAACTACAGCTTTCAGAGAAAATACAGTGTTTACATTGATAGGAATACCTCCAGTGGCCGTCAATCAGACGGCAACCAGAGGGACTTCCTATCATGTAGGGCCCTAAAAAGGCCTTGTACACGTCAGATGTATTAAGATACGTCTGATGTGTGCACTGTGTGCGCGCCTTCTTTCACCTGCCTGTCAGCAGAGGAGAGGGGGCGGGCAAAGACTGCAAGCTGAGCTGTCAGTCAGCTCAGCTCGCGGCTGCGCGCATGCGCGGTAGTGCGGTCAGGACTTCAGAGGGCGGCATGAATGCCGCCCTATGAAGTATGTGGGGCAAAGCCGCGCATGCGCACAAGGGAACAATGACGCTTCCAAATGGAAGTGTCTGATTGCTCCCTGCTCGCACCCGCCTATTTAGTCATTTTGACGAAATAGGGGGTGTGGCTTCACGAGGCTCCTGGCGCTGGAACCAGGTGAGTAAAAACAGCCTGGAGAGTCTCTTTAACCTTTCCTGGTAAGTTTTATCCTGCAATCCATGAACCAGCAGTTTAGTAGCCCTTCTTTGAACTCTCTCTAAAGTATCAATATCCTTCTGAAGATACGGTCTCCAGTACTGTGTACAGTACTCCAAGTGAGGTCTCACCAGTGTTCTGTACAATGGCATGAGCACTTCCCTCTTTCTACTGCTAATACCTCTCCCTATACAACCCAGCATTCTGCTAGCATTTCCTGCTGCTCTATTACATTGTCTGCCTACCTTTAAGTCATCAGAAATAATCACCCCTAAATCACCCCTTTCCTCAGATGTTGAGGTTAAGACTCCATTAAATATTCTGTACTCTGCCCTTGGGTTTTTACGTCCAAGATGCATTATCTTGCACTTATCCACATTAAATGTCAGTTGCCACAGCTCTGACCATTTTTCTAGTTTACCTAAATCATTAGCCATTTGGCTTATCCCTCCTAGAATATAAACCGTTACATACCTTATTGGATCTAGGATTCATATAGGAGCCGTGTGTCCTCTGACTTAAATATTCTGTATTTTATATCTAGGATTCGATATTCTGCATGTTAGATGTAGGACACAATATACTGTATTTTAGATCTAGGATTTGATATTCTGTATTTTAGATCTAGGATTCACATAGTAGATGATACCTTTTAGATAGGATGATCATCTGTTTTTTTATTAATTCCATAGAAAGTCAACCAGATGAGCCTGTTGGAGGAGGATTACCTGTAAAGGTGAGCTTTTTATAATGCTATAGCTTGATATCATAAATGCTTAATTTACCTTCAATACACAAGTAGTAGTGTAATACACAAGTCAGGAAATAGTACGGATCATAACCCACATTTTATAAATTCCATGGTACACAACAGAAGGCTTTGTCGCTAAATAGTAAGAAATGGAACAAAAACAGTCTAGACCAGGGCAACTACCCATGGAATGGTTGTGACGATGTGTTTGGATGGCCTCATACAAATAAAAAAGAAGTCCGTGGGAAAAGCTAAACACTTGTTCCAAATCTAAATGTGAATAGTTACATAGTTACATAGCGGAAAAGAGACTTGCGTCCATCAAGTTCAGCCTTCCTCACATTTGTTTTTTGCTGTTGATCCAAAAGAAGGCAAAAAAAAACCAGTTTGAACCACAATTTTGCAACCAGCAATGAAAAAAATTCCTTCTTGACCCCAGAATGGCAGTCAGATTAATCCTTGGATCAAGCAGTTATTACCCTACATTGAAAGATTATATCCTTGAATATTCTGTTTTTGCAAGTATGCATCTAGTAGCTGTTTGAACATCTGTATGGACTCTGATAAAACCACTTCTTCAGGCAGAGAATTCCACATCCTGATTGTTCTTACAGTAAAAAAAACCTTTCCTTTGCCTTAGACGAAATCTTCTTTCTTCCAGTCTAAACGCATGGCCTTGTGTCCTGTGTAAAGTCCAGTTTGTGATAGATTTCCACACAATGGTTTGTATTGGCCCCGATATTTGTATAATGTTATCATATCCCCTCTCAGGCGACGTTTTTCTAAACTAAATAGGTTTAAATTTGTTAATCTTTCTTCATAGCTGATATGTTCCATTCCTTTTATTAATTTTGTAGCCCACCTCTGCACTTTTTCTAGTGCCATAATATCCTTCTTTAGAAAAGGTGCCCAAAATTGCACAGCATATTCAATATGTGGTCTTACCAGTGATTTATAAAGAGGCAAAATAATATTTTCATCCCGAGAATGAATGCCCTTTTTCATGCATGACAATACCTTACTGGCCTTGGCCACTGCTGATTGACATTGCACATTGTTGCATAGTTTGTTGTCTATAACAATTCCCAAGTCCTTTTCGTGTGTTGTTATCCCTAATTTGCTTCCATTAAGGGTATACGTTGCTTGTGTATTCTTTACGCTGAAGTGCATAACTTTGCATTTTTCAACATTAAATTTCATCTGCCATTTGAGTGCCCAGTCCCCCATTCTATCTAAAACCGTCTGCAGCAAAGTAATATCTTGCTCACATTTTATTATTTTACAAAGTTTTGTGTCATCTGCAAACACTGAAACATGACTTTCAATGCTGTCTTCAAGATCATTTATAAACATGTTAAATAGAAGGGGTCCCAGAACAGACCCCTGAGGGGAACCACTTGCCACCTCTGTCCAGCTTGAAAATTTACCATTAATGACAACTCTTTGTACTCTGTTTTTAAGCCAATGTTCTACCCAAGAACAAGCATTTTCATTTAGACCGATTTTCCTTGAGTTTGAACACTAATCTATTGTGTGGAACTGTATCAAATGCCTTGGGAAAATCCAAATAGATCACATCCACTGCAACACCCTGATCTATACTTCTACTTACTTCTTCGTAGAAAACAATCAAGTTAGTTTGACATGACCTGTGCTTCATAAAACCGTCCTGACTTTTGCTGATAACCATGTTCTTCTCAAGGAATTATTCAATATTATCCCTTAATAACCTTTCAAATATTTTCCCAGCCACAGAAGTTAAGCTCACAGGTCTATAATTTCCAGGCAAGGATTTTGAACCCTTTTTGAACATAGGAACCACATCTGCCTTCCTCCAATTCTCCGGAACACTTCCTGAAAGAAAAGCATCTTGAAAGATTAAAAACAGAGGTTCACTTATTTCTACACTTAGTTCCTTAAGTACTCGTGGATGGATACCGTCAGGCATTTATTTCCCAATGGTACATACTGAGAAATGTACCTTTCTGATATTTGTTGGAAGATGATCCATTTATCCTCCGTGTTCTTTTCACTAAAGAGAGAATAGAGATGTTTCTTGCACTCAAATCAATTGGAGTAATTTATCCTTGTGTTCTGAAAAATTGTTAATTTCTGTCATCTTTATCATTTATTGAAGTATTTTGAAAGGGATACAAAAAGCGACGATTTTCTTGATAGTGCATTCCACCCGTTTTCACCTTTTTCAGTAGATTGACCAATTTACATGGTTATTTACTAAAGACAGAATTAAAAGAGAATTTTAAATTTAAGGTCTGAGTATCTGAACTAATAGTATAGCTGACTAACTTTGAATTTTATATTCACTGTGAATTCTCACTGTAGAAGAATATATTTCCGCTGGAAAATGTGACGGAAAGATTGAGAAGTCTTCTCTGTCAGGATCCAAACCTTAATTTTGGGATTTCATTCCCTTCGTTCAAGTTTATTTCTGCAGTAACTATGCTTTGCCACTAGTGGCCTTCCTGGCAGCAAGATTCCTAGGCATTCAAAATGTGAAAGCCGCAGGCAGATTTATTGCACCAAAATTGACCACAACGTTTCAAGAGGTCTTTTTCAACCACTAACCACCTTCCTAACCTCTATGTCTGAACTCTCTCTCATCTTTACCTGCCTGGACTGATTACTCATGCTATAAGAGGCCACACCTTGTTAACAGAAACTGCCTTTACATTGATTTAAGTTGTGGTTCTGGACATGACCTGTCTCCTGTTCTTGACTCATACTGAGAAACCTGCTCAACTCCAAATACCTTTGAACCATCTTGATTTATTCATCCAACCTGCTTGTTTCCAGACTGCTCTTTTCGAAGAAGCTTGGTAACAAATCCTGATTTCCAATTCCAACCTGTTTTAATTCATATTGGACTTTATCTTTTTACCTTATTTGCATACCAACTTTATAACTACTGGAGTCAACTCCACCAACTTGCTTTCTTAATACTGGACTTTGTTGCCTCTTTACTTTTGTTGAAAACCCCTTTTACTCCAACCGAATTCAACACCACATACCTGCATAATACAGACTATTCTAACTATTTGCTACTATCCTGAGTAACCCTGCTGCAATTATCAGATAACTGCATTACTGCCTCCAACCAAAAGACCCTGAATAACTAAACGTCTATTTAATCTGAATTAATTGTATCTCTAATTATATTATGTTTGCCAGTAACCTATAATTTCTCTTATAGGTTTCCCTCTCTTGATTTACCTGTTACTTGATAACCTGCTTGGGGCATATTGCCTAAACTCTGAATAATGTTCTTTCCTTATACCTATATTTCCCCTTATAGGCTCTGTGGCGGCTACCCTGAGAGAAGAGGGGTTTCCGCCACCAGCGATGTCCATTCCCCCTAGTGTGAGGAGTGCTGTAGCATTTCCAAGTAGTTATCCAAATGGTAAATAAGGCGGGTAAAGCTGTTCCCTACGATCACAAGACAAGGGTGAGGGTGAGGGACCACACACGGCCTTTTATGGGAATCCCTATGCAAGGGGTCTACTCGAACATATTCCAGGGGCATTCCCCACTGGACCTGAGAGGGGACAGACACAAAGAACACAACATAATTATATTAACTCTCAGGTCTAGGACATCTATATAAATAAACACCCCTTTAACAGTGAGGTACCCCCTTAAGTACAATATCCATGGACAGCCTGGGTCTGAGCACCCAACATATCAAAAAAGCGCTCAGATCCCAGGAACATAGCCGATACGCCACCAGGGTATATCTCAGACCTATGTATGGTATAGGGCTATTCCAGCCTCGGGAAATAAGAAATATATGGCATAGTGCAATGCTGTAGATATTAACATTGGATATATAGGTAAGTGCCAAGTGTTCACTCACACTTTAACATCCCAAGAAATGCCTTCAAATATATACTTGGTGTGCCTTCTTGCTTCAATGCTTGGTGCATGTAAATCTAATATAAAAATAAGGTACAAAAATAGATGAAATGACTGTATGAATAAAGAGTAAAAAAAGCATTTATTACTTGCATCAAAGTAAATAATAGCAGATATATCAGTCCAACGCGTTTCTTCCCTGTTAGGGACTTCCTCAGGGACAATCTTTAACAACCATGCTGAGTACAAATGCATACAATCCTAATTACAAACATCCCCTAATATATACCACCCCTAATCAGTCCCAATAGTTATTCTGCAGATGATTCCGTTTTTCTTCAGCTGTTTGTGGTTCAGATTTGGTCACTTCCGGGTTTCGTGCATCCTGTGCGGTCACGTGACATGCATGATGACGTCATGCGTTCCAGCTATGCATTCCACCTTCGTTTCAGCTGTCAATCATAGTGACAAACTAGGATGTTGAAGGAGAGTCCAAAAAAGACTATTTCTAAATGGGAGCATGAGTGGGGAGTATACAGAGGGGAGTTGCAAAATAGTTAAAGAGATATTACTGGTCTGAAGATCTTATGAATAAACTTTATTGATAAAAAACAAAACGAACACACCAATAACCTGTATTACATGTATTGATATATTTATAAGCCTGTGTGCATGAATACCTGACTCCATACTGCATAAGGCAACATGCACACTGCATAATGTAATATGCACAAGCCAAGATGTTCAAAATGATACCATAAATGTATCAAAAAGTATAATTCTACAATTTATAAAAATTAGGAAAAATCTATAAAAAAAAGTGCATAGAAAATGCACAAAAAATGTAAAAAATAATAAAGGTGGTAGTTCTTCTACCTTCCAAGAGCTATAAAATTTGGAATTGAAATTTGAACTAAGGAATGTCTAATGCCTCTAAAAAGCCAAATATTCAGACAGTGTAAAATGGAGATATGTATTAAAAAATACATTCCCCTTTTGTTTCCTATACTCTGTAGTGGAGAAAAGGGGAGCTGATTCTTGGCTTATTCATTATTAAAACAAATTTAAATGGATGTATGTAATATACAACCTCTGACGGACAGAACGATAAAAAAAAGAAAAATGAGAGAGAGAGAAGAGAAAGGAACAATTATTCTAAGAAGCACCACAGGTCTATATCTGCATTTAATCCTCCTGGTTGGAGGGTTTTCAATATATTAATCCAATACGTTTCCCGCTGTGCTAGTTTTTTAATGAGGTTGCCACCCCTCCAATGATTATTTTTTTCTAAACCTATGTACTGGAAGTGTTTCAAACTGAAATTGGGACATGAGTTGCAATGTGTGGGAACTGAGTGTTTATTATATTTTTTTCTAATATTATTTTTATGTTCCAAAATCCGTTCTTTAAGTTTTCTACACGTGCGTCCTACATATTGCTTCCCACAGGGACAGCATAACTGTGGCAAACCTAGCCACTTCAGAGACTGTAAATTATACGTTAAACTGACTAATGCATCCTTGCTATGCTGTGTATTTTACAATGTATGCGGCATTCGTGTGTTTCAAACACCCGAATACCGCTAATGTTAAACCTACATCTACACGAACAGTGGATTCCCATACTGTTCGTGAGTTAAGCAAAGTACCGAATGGGAAACCACCCATAGATGGTCGTGTGTCTCCAATTAGGTACTTTGCAACATTGTAGCAAAGCTAATTGCGGTTTGTTGCGGGTGGCCGCCATTCGTGTACCGACCACGAGGCGGCGGCCTTCTTTGTTCGCGGAAAGCCAGCGGGGTTTTGTCGTCGAGTGCCTGGAACTAAAATTGGCTACTCAGCAACATAAGCCCCGCTGGACTTCCAAGTCGTTCGAGAGTTTACCGTTTTCGGTAGTTTAACCCCTTAAGGACACATGACATGTGTGACATGTCATGATTCCCTTTTATTCCAGAAGTTTGGTCCTTAAGGGGTTAATTCCCTCCGTTCAGGCAATCGTTTAAACGAATTGAGCCTGATAAGGGAAAACTGAACGGTGTTCGGTTAATTGTGCTGGGATCTGGGTACAAGTTCACGTAACTGTGCGCCCAGGTCCCAGCTATGTAATAAATGGTTATAAAGCTGTATACCAGAAATATTATGTGAGTTATGGATTTTAATATAAAAACTGTATTCCTCTGTACCAAGGGATACTCCCATTAGCAATGCATGCTGGGATAAGTATCTCCTTGGTACAGCAATTATGATGGGTAAAATATGTGCAAAACCCAGTTCCCCATGTAGTCCCCTACTGGACAAACCCTGCATTGGGACTTGGGAAACCCTGTACATTTGTAACCACATAAATACTGTGTCTGTAATTAAAAGCCTCAGTTGACCTCCAAGCTATGTGTCGTCTAGTTCTTGGGAGGAAGGGATTGTAACTACGCTACCTGCATTTTGCCTGTTTTGGAATTTACCTATCCTGTCTACCAGCGGAGATACCGTGTGTAACGGACTGTTTCAGCAGACAAGGGGTTAAAATCCGTTTAGGTGATATGCCCCTTTCTGAGAGACAGGCACAGCTACTGCAGAACACCAAACTCCCGAACTGGATACAAAATAGCACTCCAAACTGGAACCTCACGAATAGCTGCTAGCAGACCAGGAAAAGCATACATCAGCTTACACTCCTAGCAATCAATCTCCAACAGCATACAGTGAATCCCCCAAGAACGAGACAAGGCTCCATGTTGAGGGTCAAGCAGTGGTCTCAGGTGCTGGCACACCCAGCCTGGTTTTTATTACAAGTGTACACATACAGGCCACACCCAGGGGGAGGCATAAAATAACCAATAGTATCACGGGTGCAACCCACACATCCCCTCCCCTTAGTGTGACACATAATCCCATTATACATACAGTTAAAACATACTTTTTACCCAACTTTCATAACTCTAAAACCATACATCACATTCACATAAAAATACATATCCACAATCAATCCATTCAGGGGAACAACATATTAAAAAATGGCATGAATCAGACCAGGGGTTCAAAAGTTAGTAAAAGTATCTTTTGTTCCCCCTGGCTGGCAGTATTTTAATCTGGCTCAAATAGAAGTAAAACATCCCCACAATGCATCCTGGCTTCCTCCCTTCTGCCCTGGAGATAATTGGAGAAGTAATCCAATTATCTCCCAGGTCAAAGACAAAACTCCATTACACATATGGGGACCTAAATACAGGATTATGTTTTAAAATATATAAAGTCACTTTTATTACACCAAACACAGACATGTTACATATCCCCAGATAGCTCAGGTCTGGGTGCACATTATTAGGTGAATGGCACCCAGACCACACGAATACAGTTTAATCGCCATGGAGCCAAAGTCTTTAATCACACGAATAGGCTCCATGGCATAGCTATCTGGGTTACCACAGTTCACATAGAAATACCGAAGGTATGGCTGTTCGGCTACATCCTCACGAATGGGAACCAGGAAACGGACGGCTCAGCGGTGTTCGTGCAGATAAGTGTCCGTTTATAGTACCATAGTTTAGGTGCCGAACACTGTTTTTAAAGGGCCCAATCTCCCAGGGCCATAGTCCAAAGGCAGCAGGCGGGCAACCAGGCTCCTCCAATGCAATGTGGCGAGATTGGTCTCGTCACACCGTGGATAATACTACTACTCCGCTACAATTGGTGGCAAGCAACGGGATTTTAACCGCACAGCAAAGCAGCATTTGGTAGAAACTAAAACGAACAGAAGGAAAGAAACAGCAATTCATGAGTACAACCATTCGGATGAAACCGGAGTTCGGGAACACATGGGAACAGACGGTGAATGGAAACGAATTCTACACTTTTGAAACGGAGCACATTAAAGGAGTTACTAGAGGAGAGGAATAATAGCCAGCAACAAGGCAAAGGCTATTCTAATTGCGGAGCTCATGGAAGGAGACAGAGCAGCAGCGGATGCAGCACCTCCAAGGAGGAGGGAGCCATCAGAATTTGAAATAGAATTCCAGAGCAGGATAGCTCTGTACCCAAGCACACCACCCCGGGAGACTTTTGACAGGATCATGGCACATGTGCAAGAATACATCATGGCTAAACAGAACCAAACAAACCAGTCATCCAGAGAGGGGTCACCGGCTCCACCCAGCATCATACAGGGAAAACCAAAAATTCCCTACCAAGCGTTTAAAAACTTCATGGACACAGAGGGCGATATTGATGGATATTTGCAGGACTTTGAAAGACTGTGCCAGCTGCATGAGACCAGGCCACATGATCAAGTACCCCTGCTGGCTGGTAAATTATCAGGCCACGCAGCGGAAGCATACAGAGCCATGCCTGATGAGGACAGCAGGGATTACCAGAAAGTAAAGCAAGCCATCCTAGCTCGGTATGCCATTACTCCTGAGGCGTACCGACTTCAATTCCGGGACCTAAGAAAACAGGAGAAGGACTCTCACGCTGAGTTTGCGCATCGCCTACAAAGAGCAGCCACCAGGTGGATTGAGGCAGCGCAAGCAACCACTAAGCAGGATCTCATACAACTATTGCTATTAGAACAGTTTTACCGGAGATTATTCACAGAGATGCAGAACTGGATAAGGGACCGTAAACCCTGTACCTTACAAGACGCAGCTAAACTAGCCGACGAGCACCAAGACACTAGGCGAGAACAGCGCCCACTACCCAAGGTATTTCCCCAGCCAAGCACCCACCGGCCTGCTGTAGTCAACCCCCCACGATCAGGGGGGGCCTACAATCAATACCAACCCAGATACAACCGGGCACACATCCAATGCCATACCTGCAACCAACTGGGCCATGTACAAAGAGATTGTCCCCGAAACCGGGCACGACCATCATGGCCCAACCAAGGACAACCACCTGTCCCTAGAGCAGCAGTACACTGCTATCAGACCGGAGCATTTGTACAGCCATCCACCACCACGCAGATGGAAGAACCGCTAGGCATGCTCCACGAGGTTAACCCAGTGCAAGCGGCATTGGACAACCGCCAAAGTCATAAACAGGTAGTCCATATCGAAGGAAAGCGTATGGAAGGACTGAGGGATTCCGGGACCACCATTACTTTGGTACGAAATCTGCTTCCAAAGGAACAACTCACGGGGGAATGTATAGCAGTACGGGTGGCAGGGGGAGCCATTTACAAAGTTCCCACTGACAAAATACATTTGAATTGGGGAGCAGGGGCAGGGCAGGTGGAGGTGGGGATGATGCAAGACTTGCCAGCAGATGTTATTTTGGGAAATGACTTGAGGGAGCTCACTTCCGCTTTTGTTCCATGACCTACATCGCAGGAGGCCTACCCAGTCGTCACCCACCAACTAGCCCGCACCACCCACCGACTCTGAGGCTCAGATAAGCGATGCCACTCCCAATCACACTTTCCTACCCTGGGATGCCCCTTTAGAATTTGGTAGCGAGGTCGCTCTAGATCCTTCCCTGCAGATTTATAAAGACCGAATAGACGAACCAGGCAGGCCTAGGAGAAAAATATGCTTGGGATAAAGATAGTAGCCGAGAAGATAGTAGCCGGCTCTATTCCCATTCCCATTAAACAGTTAATTGTGCCTCGGTAATACCGACAGGAGTTAATGCGCGTAGCGCACTACATACCATTGTCAGGTCATTTAGGAATCAGCCGAACTAAATATCGACTGACTCAAAATTTCTTCTGGCCAGGTATCTCACAGGATATTAAACAATATTGCAATACCTGTGATACCTGCCAGGGATCGGAAAAAAGGGAGACAGATATAAAGCTAAACTGCACTCCCTACCCATAATTGACAAACCCTTTAGTAGAGCAGCGGTGGACATAATAGGACCACTGAAGAAACCCAGTCCCTCTGGCAAGTTTGGCTTTTATTATGTAACATGTTCCAAATAGGAGGACAAGCCCACCATATGTGCAAAAAAATCTCCTCTTTGAGCTAGGCATCTCCAACATCTATCTGAAGCCATTTGGTAAATCCTAGACAATCTGCTTGGAACTAGGTACCATTTATTTAACACTTTATAGTGAATTTCAGTCAAATTTAAGGAGTGTAGTTTTTATAATGGACCTTAGTTAGAGATTCTGTTCATTCCTCACAGCTAATCTGAATTTTCAAATCTTGCTCCCACTTTTTTTTTTATTACGTAAGTAGGATAGGTTTTGTCGGGGTCACCATTTAATCACATCCAAGCAGGTTATTAATTTCAGTAGTTTAATCCATTTCGGAGATCTATCTGTAACTAGATGATCTTGGAGATAACCTTTTATTCTGATGTAATTAAAAATATCTCTATTGTGTAGACCAATATCCTCCTTTAATGTATTAAATCTTTAACCCTATTCTCAATCAATTTCTCAATTTTGTTGAACCCAGCATTTATCCAACCGGAAAGATTTAAGTCTTCAACCTTATACATAATTTGTTTTATAGGTAGGCATGGGAGCATTTTATCTTGGAGATGCCATAAAGTTTTTCTTTTTTCTCATGTGTACAAGAGGTTGTTAAAAACCAAACTAGAAGAAATCTTTGTGCGGTATTGCTTCTTTTCTTTTATCCTTTGTCTGCCAATATATTGCCCCCAGTTCTTGGCTGACACCACCCAATTTGGTCAGACACATTTCAATCTTATACCATACTTCTTCCTTGGCATTATCAAATTAGGTGCAAATAATATGGGCTAACATACATGCTTTCCAGTAGTATTTTAGCTGAGGTACCCCTAACCCACCTTGTTTAACTTTCAGTGCTAAATAAGTTGCACTAATATGGACGGTGGTGTTTACCTAACCCAGTGGTAGTCAACCTTTTTCTACCTACCGCCCACTAATGCATCTTTATTGATGGAAACATTTCCTTACCGCCCACCAGTTTTTGCGCAAGTGCGGAATATTTAGAAAGAAGGGTGTTTAAAAAATAAAATGTACGTAAATGTATCTTTTTATTTTTACTTTATGCATGTTTATAATGTTTTTAACTTTATAAAGTTTAATTAGAAAACAAAGTATATTTAGATTACCTTTACTAGTGATTAATGAGATCCTTGAGGCTGATGCTGCGAGACTAAATATTTGATATCTGGTTCGATTTTCGTAAGGAACAAACGAAGGTCTCCTCTTTCGGTGATATTCAGACGGTTTCTCTGTTTGCTCATAATATGATTAACAGCACTAAAGCCTGATTCTACAAGATATGTGGTAGGGAAAGGTATCAATAAATTGAACATCATTTTCCACATATTTGGATATAACGCAGGCCTTTTTTTGATTTTGCCAGAGTTTTTGGTATCCACCACTGCCAAAATTACATTTACTCTCTCTTCGTCATATTTAAGTTCTAATAATTCTTCTTGGCAAGTTATATCAACCTCAGCAACATTTGCTGTAAAAAGATTTATCATCCAGTCATGCACCTTTTTAAGCTCAAAATATCTTGAAATTGTTTTTCTATATCCAATTTGATTTCGTTGAGTTGGCTACTGAACCTTTCAATATCCCCCGGAGTTACATCATTGTTTATAGAGGACAATTCAGGAAACTGATAAAATTCTCTTTCGAAAATATTATAACGGAGAAGATCAAGCTTTTCGGTAAAAAAATGACACAATATTTCTGCAACTTATAAGAGTTATATTGGCTCCTTGAAGCGGAAAATTAATTTAATTAAATCTCTTGAAAATGTCTGCCAAATAAAAGGCATAATTCTTTACGTTTTTTAACTGTTTATAGAGACCAGCCTCATTATCACTTTCAAAAAACTGTACGACACTATCAAATAATGCAACAAAACCAGACAAGCATTTACCCTTTTAGAGCCATCGAACTTATGTGTGTAAAAGTAACCTAATAAACTGCTCGTTATTATCCTGGCACAGCTGTCGAAACATTCTATCACACTTGGCATTAGATTTGATCTTATTTACTGCTTTAATTATTATACTTAATGATGAATGGAGACTTGTACTTAAATGTTTTCCTACAATATGTTGTCTGTGCACAACACAATGAATACACAAAACGTTTGGCACTTCTTCCTTCAAGTAAGCAACAAACCCACGATAGCGGCCTACCATTGATGGTGCTCCATCAGTAGCACATGCAACAATATTGTTCAAGGGTATATTATTTTTTGCAAAGTATGATTTCACAGCATTAAATATTGATAATCCTTTTGTATCTGTAATCAGATTGCCAGTGAATAGTATTTCTTCTTGCAATGTATTGTTTTCATCAAGGTACCGTACATATGTCATCAGTAGAGCATTATTATCTGCAATGACAGACTCATCCAATTGTATGGAAAATGAAGAAATTTGGAGAATACCTATAAGTTTATTTTCAATATTAGCCACCATTTCGTCAATGCGTCTCTTTACTGTGTTATCGCTAAGGGGCAATGTTTTCAAAACTTAAGGTATATCCTAATGCATTACTGTTGAGAGAAATTCTTTGATAGAGGGTATTATCAAAGTTTCTCCAATATTATGGCTTTTACCACTTTTTGCAATTAAGTGTGATATACGATAAGCTGCAGTTAATCCATCCTCATTCTTTGCATCTTGTTTTTGAAATGATGCATCTATTGTTGAACGATTTAGATTTTTTTTTTTTTATAGATTTCTTGAAAATATTCAATAGCCTTATCTTTATCTTGCGAATGCTTTGTAGCAAGATGTTCTCACAATCGACTTGGCTTCATTGCTTCATTAGATAATGTCTTGTGGCACCGTAAACACATTGGAAGCCGTTTATTTGTAACAGATTCAATGAAACCCATCTTCAGATACTCTGGTAAATAGCCACGAGCAGATTTCTTTTTTTTTCAGACATGGGTTCTAAATTTGTTTTGCAATTTAACAACTACTTTTACTCTTACGTTTTGATCTGCACTCCACACAGTGCTTTCCCCCCTCCTCTTTTCCTTTTTATTACAAACACCAAAAACAATTAGGTGCCAATTTTTATTAAGTGTCACCATAAAAAGAAATTCCCCCCCCCTTTTTTTTTCTACTTTTCCTGCCTTCTTCTTCTTTACCTTCCTTATAGTATATCACTATATCAAGGATCTCTTTTTCCCTTTTTTTATTTTCTCCTTCTCCTTCCTTTACTTCTTTCTTTTATTTTATAAGATAACAAAACTTAATTTATGAGCCAGACTAAACACTGCTTACTCTCCTCCTTTATTTTATCCCCTTTTCTCTATTTTTCTTACCTTTTTTTAAAATCTTTTCCTTTTTTTTTTTTTTTTTTGACAATCTTTATTTTCAATTTTCAATTTACACATAGCGAGCAACAGGACAGGCTATAGCTCGTACTCATCATCAGTAGCATAAAAAGGTAACATAAATGAGTGGTATAAGGGTTAATGACACGGCAGAACGAAATCACAACAAAGACATGTATAAGGTGCCTTAGAGTAACCAAAATAGGCAACTGGGAGACATGCATGTATATATATTTGTAACCAGCGTTTGACACCATCGTGGGGTCTGTACCGTGCTTCGTGGGGGAGGCTTAGGATGCCTCGGACCAATAGGGCGTACTGGGGAAGACTCCCAGACGTAGACAGTAGCATGTGTGATGGTATCGGTATTGACATATCTCTCAAGCGTAGTTACAACGGCATAGGTGAGTCACGTAATAAGGAGACGCAGTCTAAACACAATCATTGGCTAGAAAACATTCAGGTGTACCTGATCATCAATACCCGCTGGCAATAGGGCGTGTCCTGTACCGTGCTATGGGGGGGAGTGAAGGGACTCCTCTAGCCCATTGGGCATGTGGAGACCCACTCTTGAGTGTGGGTTGTGCCTAGCATGAGGGTAACAGAAACGGAGCGTAGGGTACGTGTAGTTTCAGGAAACATAGGGGGCTAACGCGGGTGGGCTGTGTGAGGTTATATAGCCCAAAACAGTGAAACCAGGTGGGAACCTCCTGTGGGGTTTCTCAGATTGACCATAGTGGTAGTTGAGATTCCAGTTAAGTCACGTAAAGGAAAGGTGGGTTATCCAGTTTCAAAAGGACGTTTCGCCACACCTGGTCGTGGAGTGTCTACGGGGCGGTCTGGTGAGTGTAGGTAGGGATCGTCTGGGTCTATAGTCTAGGGATCCAGGTCATACAGGGTCCGTGGTGTCGGGCAGTCTTCGGGGTTAGGTTCGGTACAGTCAAGGACGGGAGGGGTCTACGACCCTATATCCGAGGTCGAGATATGGGTGTCAGGCGGTCAAAGCGGGACAGGGCTTGGGTGACGGTTAGCCTATGTTTCATCGCAGGTAAGTGGGGAGGGTGTGGGAGAAGGGAGGGATGGGGACGAGGGGGGGGGGGAGGAGGGGGATCCACGGATTCCGGTCCCGTCCATCATAAGGTACCACAGCCATGGCATCCAGATGTGGTCACATTTCTCTACCCTGCAGGGCTGCCGTGAGTGATTCCATGTGGTGTATCTCCCCAACCCTGTCTAGCCACCGCTGGAAGGTGGGCGCGCCCTTTTGTCTCCACATGGTAGGTATGAGCGCTATGGCTGCAGTCAGTAGGTGTCTAAGCAAGGATTTTTTGTAGGCAGAGATAGACATGTCAGTATGGTGTAGGAGCATAGTGAGAGGGTGGAGGGGTAGGGTGACCTCTGTTATAAGGCGGATAGCTTCTCTGATCCGTGTCCAGTAAGGGACAATATCAGGGCAATTCCACCATATGTGGAGGAAGGAGCCGTCCGGCCCTCCGCAACGCCAGCATTCATTAGGGATCCCAGGGTCTATGCGGTGTGCAACATCAGGGGTCCTGTACCAGCGCGTGAGAATCTTATAGCCTGTCTCCTGGACTTTGGAGCTGATGGAGGTTTTGTGCGTCAGTATAAAGATCTTGTCCCATTCCTGAGCTGTTAGAGTAGTCCCTGTCTCCTCTTCCCACTTTGTCACATATCTGGGGTGTGTCTGGTGTTCGTTGTGTAAAAGCGTCGCATACAGCATTGAGATTCCCTTGTCTGGGTGGGTTCGAGAGATGCATAGGGATTCGAACTGCGTGGGGGGTCTGTGTAGGCACTGTTTGTTTGGGAATGTCTTATAGTAAGCCCTTATTTGAGCATAGTGGAAGTGATCCAGTCCAGTGGGTACCCTATCACCCATGAGGTCTGTGAGGGGTCTAAGTTGCTGTCCCTGCAGGAGCTGTCGGAAGCTAAGCCAGTCGGGGTCGGGAAATGAGCGCAGGTCCGCTGGCGTGAGACCACCTCCCACTCCCGGATTGTGTGTAATAGGTGTGAGGGGGCTGTCAGTAGAGGTGAGTTGGCGTGTATACCTCAGTGAGCACCAAACCCGTAGCGTAGCGTCAATCAAGGGATTGCCTGTTTGCAGCGACGAAAGCGTGAGGGAGCTGAGCCATAAGCGGGAGGGGAGCGCTCCCCTTGCTTGCCCATGTTCCATGGGGACCCACAGTTTAGCCGTGGGGTGGGCATGCCAGTCTATCACTCTGAGTAGGTGTGTCGCGTGGTAGTATCCTTGAAGGGATGGGAGGCCCGCGCCCCCTTTGCTTTTGGGACGCTCCAATAGCGCCCTGCTGACCCTGCTCGCCTTCCCGTTCCATACGAACTGCCGTATGGCTGTGTTCAGAGATTGGAAGTATGCTCTGGGGATAGTGATAGGGACGGCCTGGAACAGATACAGAAGACGCGGCAGCACGTTCATTTTTACTACGTTGATGCGGCCGAACCAGGAAACGTAGAGGTTCCTCCAACGTTGGAGGTCTGACTGTACTGTCGCGAGTATGGGTAAAAAGTTTAGTCGGTATAGGAGTGACAGGTCATTGGGCAGCCAGACGCCAAGGTATTTAAGTTTGGAGTCACACCAGGAGAAGTGGAATTGCGATTTTAGGTGCGCGACCTTCTCTGCCGTGAGAGATATCGGCAGGGCTTCCGACTTGCTCAAGTTAAGTTTCAGGTTGGATATACCGCCGAAGGTCCTAAAGGCTCGGAGCAGGTTGGGAAAAGAGACTGTGGGGTTATCTAGAAAAAATAGCATATCGTCCGCATAGGCGGCCACTTTGTGTTCTACGTTGTGAAGTCTGTACCCGCTAATTCCCCCGTCCTGTCTGACCGCCTCCAGGAAGGGTTCTAGAGTGAGGGCAAACAGGAGGGGGGATAGAGGGCACCCCTGTCTGGTTCCGTTCCGGATGGCAAAGGGAGCAGACAGAGCGCCGTTAACCCGAATGCGGGCCGTAGGGTTCGTATATAGGGAAAGGATCCATGAGCGGATATGGGGGCCGAATTGCATGTGGCGGAGGGTGGCTTCAAGGTACATCCAGTCTACCCGGTCGAACGCCTTTTCCGCGTCTGTGGAGACCAGGATTAGGTTCCTCTTCATCGACCGGGCAGAGTGGATCATGTGTAGTGCTCGGGTGGTGTTATCACGCGCCTCACGCCCCGGAAGGAATCCCACCTGGTCCGGGTGGACAAGGGTGGGGAGCACACGGGAGAGCCTCATGGCTATGGCTTTGGCGAAAAGCTTGAGGTCGGCATTGAGGAGAGAGATCGGTCTGTAGCTCCCGCATTCCGCAGGGTCTTTTCCCTCCTTCGGTATGACCGTTACGGTGGCGCGTAGGGTATCAGTTGGGAACCGACCTTCTTCTAGCAGGGAGTTGAAACCTTGCACCAGGCATGGGAGCAGTATGTCCCTAAACCTGCGCAGGTACGAAGTGGGCAGTCCGTCCGGGCCTGGAGCCCTATGGGTTTTGGAACGTTTGAGTGCAGTAGCTAGTTCCTCTACCGTAAGCGGTTGTTCCAATTCCTCAGCCAGGCCTTCCGGGAGCGTGCGGCCTATATGGTCCGTGAGGAAATCGTCTATTTTGCGCCGATGTTGGCGCGCGTCAGTACTTCGGTCGGTGGTATCCAAGTTGTAAAGCTCTTCGTAGAAGAACCTGAAAGTCTGCAGGATATCTGTCGGGGTCCTTTTCATTGTCCCGTCTCGTCCTTTGATTTGGTGTATGTGATGCAGTCTCTGTCTCTGTTTCAGTGTGCGTGCCAGTGTCCTACCACATTTGTCAGAGAACTCATAAAAGTGTCTGTTGGACTTGCGAATGGTGTGTAATAGGTTCTGGGATAGGAGGTCCTTGAGTTGTCTACGTGTGTCCGTGAGGTGTCGATAAGTGTCGTCCGTTTGGTCAATTTTATGTCGCGTCTCAAGGGTGGAAATCTCACGTATCAGAGCTTGGGTTTTGGCGCCGTGTTCCCTCTTCCGTTGAGTGCATAGCCTGATCAAATGTCCCCGTATTACACATTTATGCGCCTCCCATATAGTGAGGGGATCTTTTCCTTTTTATCTCCTTTATTTTACCTTCCTTAGGGCAATGTACAAAAGTAAGGTTGAGCTAGTTAGCCCACTTATTATTATTATTATTATTATTATTATTATTAGCCAACAACAATTCTCTCCTTGTCCTGCCTTTAACTTTTCTTTCTCCTATTTTTCAACTGCTCTTCTCCACTTCTGCCTGTCCCTGCTATCAGTTTTCACTCTTCCCCTTCCTCTTCCCATGTGTTTGCTTGTTTGCGTGCACGCACGTGTTGGTTCATTGATGTGTGCGCGCTCGCCCACTCGCACAAAAGGAGGTTTAAACCTCAGAAATCCCTACCGCACGCATTATCGCGTGCGTTGGTTCATTGATGTGTGCCCGCCCACTCACACAAAGGAAGGTTTTAACCACCGAAATCCCTACCGCCCACCTGGAATCCCGAAATGCCCATGGTGATAGGGACCCATGGTGATAGGGACCAGGTTGACGACCCATGACCTAGCCAAATGAATTTAAAATAGGACTGGGCTAAATTAAGCCAGCTGTCTGAACAAGACATGGGGATCATACGGAAAAGGTAAATCCAGTTTGGAAGGATATAAAACTTAGTAATGTTGATTCTTCCCCACCAAGAAACTTCTATAAATTTCCACCCTTTTAGTTTTTTTATTCGTATATCTCATCAAAGGCAAGAAATGAACCTCCAATATATTAGCTGGGTTGCTCATAATCTCTACACCCAAATATTTAAATGATGTACTAGAGCAATCTAAACCAAAAAGGTCAGTACCTTCCTAGTGTCACAAGATAAATTAATTGGCAGAGCAACAGATTTGTTTAGATATAATTTATACCCAGAGAGTCTCAAACTCACTAATAATCGTCATAAATCTGTCCATAATAGAAATCGGCTCACATAACGTCATAACCACGTCATCAGCATACATCGTAACTTGAATGTCTTCTGTCGGCACAGGGTAGCCTTTAATCTGATTATCTGCCCTAATTGCCACAGCCAGAGGTTCAATTATCATTAAATATAGTACAGGTGAAAGTAGGCAGCCTTGCCTAGTTCCATTATTCAGGGATAACCACTCCGATGAGAAACCAGCGCCTAATACTCTTGCCATGGGAAAAGTGTATAATGCTATAATATAATTAACTATCCTCCCGCAGAGCCCAAATGCTTCAAGGACCTGGGTCATGAAATCCCTCCTGACTCTGTTAAACACCTTTTTGGCATCCAATGACAGTCAGAAAGGGAAACCCCACCTCGCTGCGCCATATCCAATATATCGCTAATTCTTCTGACATTATGGACGGAAGATCTACTCTTAATAAAACCGGTCTGAACTTTATGGATAATTGAAAGGATAATGTTGTTAAATCTAGCTGCTAAAATAGCAGCATACAATTTCAAGTCTACATTTAAAAGGGAGATAGGCCAATCATTTCTGGGCTTTTATTCTGCTTACCGGTAAGTATGGGAATAATGTGAGCTTTTAACATTTCCCTCAGTATATCTCCTGTTAAACTGATCTGATTAAATACATTGGTAAGGATCCCTTTAATATTGTTTGCTAATGACGTATAAAAAAAAAATGACTAAAACTGTCTGGTCCGGGTGATTTATTCGCTTTGAGTTTTCTTATGGCTGTATCGACTTCATTTAGAGTAATATCTCCATTAAGTTTGATCAATTGCTCAGCAGACATTTTAGGTGACTTATGTTTATATAAAAATCATTGACCATTAACAGGGGACTGTCTCTCTGGTAAGTTATACAAAGCCAAGTAGAAATGCCACAGTAAAGGAGGAGACTATATTTAAAAGAAAAACTACCACAACAAGAGGACATAGTCTTAAATAAGCGGGACAAAGGTTTAAAAATAATATCAGGAAGTATTACTTTACTGAGAGGGTAGTGGATGCATGGAATAGCCTTCCAGCTGAAGTGGTAGAGGTTAACACAGTGAGGGAGTTTAAGCATGCGTGGGATAGGCATAAGGCTATCCTAACTATAAGATAAGGCCAGGGACTAATGAAAGTATTTAGAAAACTGGGCAGACTAGATGGGCCGAATGGTTCTTATCTGCCGTCACATTCTAGGTTTCTAAATCCTTAAAGGCTTTGCCATTTTTTCTGGATTTAGAGTATCACTGCCATAAATAACCTTAGACTATTTTCTTTGCTCTTTCATTTTTTAATCTATTAGAGAGTAGTTTATCAGCCTTGTTCAAGATTATAATTTTTCCTCTCCAGACAGTCTAAGTTTATATATAATTCAGACCAATGCATACTTTGTTGTTTTTCTTGACTGCCCAATTTGATTAGGTGACCTCTAAAAGTACATTTAAAGGCACACCATTGGCAGTGGTATGTCAGGGAAAATATTTTCTGTAAAAAAATAAAATAAAAATCTGTAGTTTCCTTAATTAGATCCAAACCCATCCAGCACCATAATAATTGCGTTGTGGTCTGACCAGGGAATATTGAAATCAATAATTTGATCATTTTAGTCGTATCTCTCTGTGATAAAATATGATCTATTCTAGAATAACCATTATGAGAAGATAAAAAACAGGAGAAGTCCCTTTCCTGGGGATGCCATATGTTCAAAAGATCATTGTAACGAATAGACGGGCACCCCGACTGGTTACCTCCATTGAAGGATGCTCCTAGCGCTTCCTGAGGACTCCAAGCACTGCAGCAGACACCACAACCACCGAACCGGAGAAGCATACGAATGCTCTCAAGCATATGATTGCTGTAAGCAGCTGAACAGGAAAAGCATACAATCAGCTTACACTCCTGGCAATCAGCATACAATCCAATTCCCCCAATAACGAGACAACACTTCGTTTTGAGGTCAAGCAGAACTGACTGTACTGGCACATACAGCCTCTTTTATTCACAATCCCCAAACATAGTACTGCCCACAGGGTTTTGAAATACAACCAATCAATCCGTACAATACACACAGACACTCCCACACAAAATCCTCCCCTCTGCCTGTGATATGATTACTGAACACAATGGGTAATATAATTATCACAGGCAGAGAAATACAGTTTTATAAAACATATCACAGGGACCCCAAAACCGGGGGATCTGGGTGAACCACATATCCAAAATTCACCCTGATCCGTTCAGTAGTTTGGAAGATACAGTTTAATGCAGATTCTGCAGAACATATACATGTTATATAAAAAAGAATTACTGTATAATGTGTCCCCTGTTGTATAGTTTAAAACTACTGCACAATGTCTTTGTGCACCAAATACAGGCGAGATGGCACCGTGTAGAAAAGTCCAAACAGTGTCTGTGAGTTAAAATGGCCGCCATCCATTGTTCTCACCATGTGCTTCATCCATTGTTCTCACCATGTGCCTCTGATACATGAAATGGTGGCCACCCAGTAACTCCACAGTATGTCCCCAGATGGTTCTTAAAGGGCCAGCAGCAGCATAATAAAATACAATATGCCCAAATCAGTTCCTAGAAGGGCAATACATCCTAGGGCCATAGTCGCAGGGCAAGAGGCTGGCAAGCAGTCCTCTCCAGGCACAAGTGGTGGGGCTGGTTCCGCCACAATCATTATTCCTCAATTTCGTTAAAACGTCTAGCAAGATTCACTATATAGCTCTGACTATCCTTTTTATTAAAGCTATTCCTGTCTAGGGTAGGCTCCGATAAGTAATTGAAGTCTCCTAAGTAAATGATTCTTATTTGCTTTATTCTATCAACCCGAGAGACAGTCCTCTATATAAACCTGGTGGGGGAATGGTTGGGAGCGTAAAGATTTACTATGGTAAAAATTTAATTGTTTATTTTGCATATAAGAATATGGTATCTACCTTTAATATTGGATTCTTGATGTATCTGCTTAAAAGCTAGTATACTAGAGATCAAAGTGGCTATACCCCGTTTTTTTTTGTTTGTTTTTTTGGCAATCCGTATTAAACACATGTGGAAAGTCTTTAGACCTAATCCACTCTTTACTTGTGGATAACCAATGTGTTTCTTGTAAACCACAGATATGTATTGACACTTTTCTTAAAAATTCCAAACTCATAATTTTCTTTTGTGGGGAGTTCAACCCCCTGACATTCAGAGAAGCAAACTTAATCATACTGATCTATTCAGGGCCTCACCTGCCACAACCTTTCACCCTGCAGGGAGTATAACATAAAATACATTGCACGCAAATCTTAAACATAGACATCCCCAAACCCTTAGACCGGGGGATGGGGGGGAGAAGCAAAAAACTCCTCCAGAAGGTAAAGCACCATCAAAATAGACTCTATCCAATCTAACAAAAAAAGTCCACTGTCCACAGTGGTGATGCAGAAAGATGAAAATTAAACAAGAAAAAGCAATCAAACAAAAAAAAGTCAGGACCTTTTCATAACATAAGGGGACTTCGGCAGATAAAAACACTACCGGAGCGGAAGTAATTGTCAGGATTACTAATTGATCCCGCATGCAGAATTGTATCACACCTAGGACTAAGGGTAACGTCTAACCTTAGAATGGCTGGACTTAACGTCTCCAAGAATAGTCAGAATAATAGCAGAGGTCAGGGATACAGAATCAGACAAAGCGATGAGAAAAAGCCAAAAGTCAAGGATACCAGAAATCAGGGAAGTCAGAGCGAAGCCAAAGTCAAATACCAAAAAATCAAGATCAGGAACGTACTCTCATATTACCATCAGGCAGAACCCACGACAGGGCAATGAGAGAATGTAAAAATAAGTTTAAATAACCCTCCTGTTATTCCAATTGGCTGTAATCGGCCTTTGACCCCAAAACTTGAGCGTGCATGACGTCACACGAATGCCGACGTCATCCTCAACATGGGCGGTCGTGGGGCTATAAGGTGGCATAGATCCGCAGCGGCCGGCGTCCCTAGACATGCTGGGTTTATCAGGTATCTGGGTGCATTGCTGTAGATGGACACAACTATTCCTGTGAGGACGGTAAATACCATTAAACACATTACCATAAGCGGAAGAATTTGTTACAGTAATCACGCAAGTGATTATTCTTATATGACCTTAAGTATGCATATCCTAAAAAATACACAGCACTGTAAAGGGTGAATGTCACTTTAGCCTTCAATAGAATCTGACAAGTGAATGATATACAATTATAACTCTAAAGCACGGACCATAGATACAAAATGTCACACCTTTATTATATGGTCTCCTTACAGTACTTACGGCCCTTTATGTGTCTATAATGGATTGTAATATGGGGTATTTTACATTTAACCAAACACCAAGGGGAGAGGGAAAAAAAATCTTGTCTCATGTATATTGATTCAAAAGTACCACAAGTGTGCAATAATAAAAAGTTAATCCAAACTTGATAATTATTACTCCAACCCAATCCATATCTCAATCGCCTATCCGACCCTGGCCACCCAACACATGGGTGGGAGAGAGGGGGAAAGGAGATGTTGAGAACAAACCAAATCCTGTTAATAAAGTTAATTATTGAGGTGTTATTATTATCTCTTTAACTATTGAGGTGTTGACATTATTGTGAATGTCAATGTATAAGTGCGTAGAAGTGTTATATCAATGATATGTGCATCGTATTTCCTATTATTTAGAAAAGTGTTTATGTGGATTAACCTCCAGACAATGTAAAACTCGCTGTATCACCTAAAATTACCCTTATTCTGGATTGTATGGTGAACCCCTTCCCTAGCCCATCCAACCCCATTTCCTTTCTATTTCCCTTCCACTTAACTGAAACCATAGAATTTCAAGTTTTACATTATTTTCCCTTTCTTTCTCTCTTCCCCTTTCCCCATTCACTAATTTACCCTTTCCTCCTCTTTACTTATCTCTCCCCTTCCTTTTCTTTTTGTGTGAACAAGTGCACTATATATGTATAGAAGATAAGTGCGAAATATAGACTTTAGTGTAATTGGGGATACTACGTTGTGGCAGACCTCTCTGCCTTTGGATTACTGTTTAAACCTGATTTGTCTGTTTGTTCGGTTATTGCCGGTTGTTCGTTTTTGGTTGTTGGTTGTTGGTTTTTGTTTGCATTCACCCAAATACGAATAAACTCCCGAATGGCAGACCACCCAGCAGGGAAGTGTGCTGCTTGTTAACCTGTCTGCCCTCAATAACATTGTGGTTAATCACAGACACTTCCAACTCCTGAACGGTCGGCTGGGTGGTCGTCATTCGTATGAACGAACACGTGACGCACTTATACCTATCGTGGTTTCTGTTGCAGTTCCCTTTAGCGCATGTGGTGTTCAGTTGTGTTCCTTCGTATTAACCTTGGCTTTGTTTCTGACTACGTTATCTCTTTATCCTTATCTGTTCTGTTTGCCGGCTTGCTGTTTACTGTGTACCAGACCCGGCTAGTCCTAGTTTACGCTGTCTCTTTGTACCCTTGACCTCGGATCGTTCCTGACTCTGTCTCCTCTCATATACGTTGAGTCCGGCCATTCTAAGGTCCGGTAGACGTATCTCTCCTCTGTGTTGTCTTTTGTTAAGTTGAATCCTGCGAGTTGGGGTATATTTTCGTTACACATACTTAAAGTTTTGACCACCTTTAATGTACGAGATGTGCATGCATTATCACTCTGGTTGGGAGATATAATCACCAGTAAGTTCCATAGGTTGCCAAAAATGAATATTGGTCAGAGCATCTCATAGAGCCAATTAAATATAAAGAGAAAAACAGAAGAGAGACAAAAAAGTAAACCCCCAACCCCCAACCAACCATCCATCCATCTCAAGGCAGATCCCCAGCAGAGAGGACAGATGGAAGGGGGAGGCACAGGAAAACAAACAAAAAACTATAGATAATTAAGTTATTACTCCAAATTATTGGAGTCTAACCTTTGCAGGGGTGAGGGAGGGTCCTTAAAGAATTCAAGTCTTTATTTTAAAATCATAATCCTGTTGGGAAGGACCATATGTAGCTTATCTCATTGTTTTTCAATGTCATGGTTTGGGCATGAAAAGCCTTACGTGAGTTCCTGGTCCCAACAGATAAGTCATTGAATATTTTTTGTGATTTGTATTTAGAGCCTGTCACGGATTTCTGTCTCCAAGCTGTTACAAAAGCAGACTTAAATTTGAGTGTAGACAAGCTATAACATCTCTTGATACTTGAGCCGGGAGTGATGTAGGTTTATGTATCCTATAAATTCTTTCAATTAGATTATCCTTATTGTCCCATTTGAGACCTAGAAATATAACAAGATCTTCTATATATATCTCCAAATTCTCAGTGGTATTTTCAGGGATACCTCTTATTCCTATGTTATTACCTTCGGGCTCTGTCTTCATATTCTGCTTGCTTAGTTTCTATATATCCCAACTTCCGCTCTTGTTGTGAATTAAATTGGGATATTGATTTTTCTAACTTCTCTTCCAAACATAAAATTTTAGTCATCATGTTCGTCAGTTCTCCTTTAAAATCATATGTTCTAGTTTGGATCTCCTCCTTAACTTTAGATAGGTTGATATCAAAGAAGGCATTCAGATGCTCTTGGTCCAAAAATGTGAGTTCTTTTAACCCCTTAAGGACACGTGACATGTGTGACATGTCATGATTCCCTTTTATTCCAGAAGTTTGGTCCTTAAAGTAACCTCTAGGGCCTCTTTACCAATGTTAATACTCTGTCACTTTGTTCATTACTGTGGCTTTGTATTTCATGTTGGCTCAATCTTCTGTTTTTGTCTTGCAAGGGAGATAGGAAGTTTGAAAGGCGTTTATCAGCTTTTGGGTGAATTTTCTTTTGGATTTCCTTTTTTGCTCCTTGTTTGAGGTCATCTTTTTTGGTTGCCATTGCAATTGGTTAGCTTGGAAAGCTTAGTAAAAGTGAGAGAGGGCAAAATATCTAGATAGCCAGGCCTCTGATTATACAAGGAAACGGCAGCTTCAAATAAGCAGTGCACAGTATAGAGTTGGATCTGTCTTGAAATAGGCAAAAAATAAAAAATCACTCTTAAACTTGACTAAGATTAATTTGTAGAAGATGAGGCCTGTCACTTAGTAAGTATAGCTTGCAGGTGTAAATGATGGCGATCAAGCTAGCATTCTCTCCTCCATAGATTAGGCTAGACAGGTGTATAGATTTGTGTGATAGACGGTTGTTCAAACGCCTGATTTGTTATGTAGCTTTAATTATATTGATATGCTCAGAGTACTCCCAAGTGCTCCTGGTATGCTCAACCAGGAGAGGGGGAAAAAGACTCCCAGTATGCTCAGCCAAACAAACAAAAAAACACAGAAAAACTTAAGTTAACCAGAAAATCAGGCACCTAAAATAAGCCAACATGCTGGGACTAAGCTGTACTTGAAATTAGTTGAGGAAGTCTCAATATATTATTACTTAGCCAATATGATGTAAAATGTTGTTAAACATCACCAACCAGGCTAGATAAATAACTTCTTAGCTTGCTCTGGCTCCAAATGCTTCGGTTGTAGCAGAAACTCCCAGCTCTCAGCAGTGGTATATCAATGGTGAATCAGACTGACCCCTCTGGGGCAGGCAGCGTGCACGGACTCCTTGACCTCTGTCCAGCTTTCTCCAGCTCAAATTTGGACTCTCTCTCCAGACAGTTACTTCCTCATCAGCAAGCATGTAACAGCACCCGCATGCTCTCTTCTGACGGCCCCTTACAAATGCTGTCCTCCCTGCATCACCAAGCGGACATGCGCGACGTGGTAGCGTGTGTATCAAGCCATCACCGGCGGCCTGATATACACTATTCTCTGTTTGGCTGATATACACTATTCACTGTTTCTCTCTGTGTTTGGTTTAGATTCACATTTGTGTCTGTTGTTTATTTCATTAGGATCAGCAAGGGAAAACAATTGTTACCATTTATGCTAAAGCGAATCACCCAGAAGTTATCGGAGAGAAGATCACATTGGGCCATCACTATGAAGAAATTGCAACCACATCTCTGGTAAAGGTCAATATTAATCAGACAAAAACAGCAATATATTATTATTATTATTATTATTATTATTATTATTATCATGAATATCCCCAGTTTGGATTAATAAATATAATCTATGTTTGTCTAGGGACAATTGGACTGCAATATCTGGGCTTTATTCTCAAGGTTTATCAATGTCCAGATATTGCAACATACAGGGTTCCTTGGTGCAAGAATTGTTTTTGGTCCCTCTCTAGTGCAATAGTGGCCAAACAGTAAATCCTCATCTGTCGTACTATTCAACAATGCTTTTTTTAGCTGGGATCTACTATTTTGACCACCCTTGCAGAGTCGTGTTTGTGTGTTTAATTGTAGGAATCCAATTGCATGGAGTATATGTTTGGGTGTAGGGGTCTATTTGTATGTTTTGTTGCCATTGGAATGCAGTAGTGTTCTTGTATGTACTGTCTGTGTTTGCAGGTGTGTATTTGTATGTAGTGTTAGCGTTAAATACAGGTGTGCTTTTGTGTGTAGTGTTGGTGTTGTAATGAAGGCATGTGTTGTGGTTTGCGTTTTTGGATGAATTAGTGTGCTCAATTAAACGGGTTTCACAATAACTGCTGTGTTAAACATTCAAGAGCCCCAAGATGAATGCCGATCATGTGCTTCAGAGAGCATCAAAATGGTCACCAGCCATGTTTCCTGGTGTAACCTAGTTACTCACCATAGACATCACCTAGTTACACTGGAAGCCCATATATGATTGCAAGCATTCAAAACCAGCATTTTAATTTGTACAGCTATAATTTCGATTATTAGCTGAATCAGATATTTTGGCAGAGATATATCCTAACAGTTAAAACCCAAATGACAATCACGCAGAGTGCAGCAAAATATAAAGTTTAATAAAAAATATAACAAATATTTATAAACATAGCTAAACTATTGTAATATTAACTAGACTATTCTCTTTTGAGGTGCTAATGATATATTTTCCATGATTGCAGTTAACATATCAAAGGCTATCCAAGAAATGTAATCTAAATAAAAGTCTAAAAAATATAAGAAAATTATGAAGTTTTATACTTAACATCCCATGATCTTAGATGAAATGAAGATACAGGTTTCTGCTGCTCTAGATAAATTTAAACTCCATGTCCTGGATAAAATAAATATGGGCCTAGAGCACACACTTGCAGCCTGAGAAAATTAGAACGTCTGCCAGAAGAGACCTGTGAAGAGCTCACACTTACACATTAACATATGCACATTTACACTCACTGACATATATACATATATACACGCACTGACACACAGATTCACACACATACAGACACTGACGCACACATACAGTGAGGGAAGAAAGTATCCTCTACATATTTTGAACGTTTGCCCACTGGCAAAGAAATTATCAATCTATAATTTTAATTGTAGGTGTATTTTAACAGTGAGAGACAGAACAATAGCAAAAAAAAATAATCCAGAAAAACATATGTTAAAAAAGTTCTGAATTTATTTGCATGTCAATGAGTGAAATAAGTATTTTATCCCATATCAATCAGCAAGAGTTCTGGCTCCCAGGTGTCTTTTATACAGGTAACAATCTGAGATTAGGAGCACTCTTTTAAAGGGTGTGCTCCTAATTATTATTATTGCCATTTATATAGCGCCAACAGATTCACTAGCGCTTACAATATAAGAGGGGGGATTTAACTATAAATAGGACAATTACAAGAAAACTTACAGGCACAATAGGTTGAAGAAGACCCTGCTCAAACGAGCTTACACTCTACAGGAGGTGGGGCATAAAACACACCAGGACAGGAAATAGCAATCAAATGACGTGGGAGTGAAGCAGAGCTGGAGGAGAGAGTAGAGTTCTACAATTTAAGATGGAGCAAGGGGCAAGTATGTGAGGTAGAGGTTACTCTGGGAGACCATGAGCTTTCCTAAAGAGATGGGTTTTAAGGCACTTATTTTTCACGATTAAAGACTAGGGGAGAGTGTGATGGCAGTAGGCAGGCTATTCCATAGGAAGGGAGCCACCCACGAGGAGTCCTGCAAGCATGAGTTGGCCGTATGGGTAAGAGCTGTGGACAGGAGAAGGTTATGGGCAGAGTGGAGAGACCGAGAAGGGACATGCCTATGGATCTGTGAAGCGATATAAGAGGGGCTAGAATTGTTCACTGCTTTATAGGAATGGATTAGTACTTAGAATTAACTCCTATAGGATACAGGAAATCAATTTAAGGACTGACAGATGGGATAGGTGTCAGAGGAGCGACTAGAGAGGGAAATCAGTCTGGCGGCAGCATTCATTACAGACTGTAGCAGGGCAAAACTGCTTTTGGGAAGACCAATTAGGAGAGGGTTACAATAATCCATGCGATAAATCCTAGAGCAGAGATAGGCAACCTTCGGCACTCCAGATGTTATGGACTACATCCCCCATAATGCTCTTACACCCATAATGCTAGCAAAGCATCATGGGAGGTGTAGTCCAAAACATCTGGAGTGCTGAAGGTTGCCTATGCCTGTCCTAGAGCATGGACCAGCTCCTTAGTAGCATCTTGCGTAAGAAAGGGGCGGATGCGGGCTATGTTAAGAGGGAGGATTTAATTATAAATAGGACAATTACAAGAAAACATACAGGAACGATAGGTTAAAGAAGACCCTGCTCAAAATGAGCTTACAGTCTATAGGAGGTGGGATGTAAAAACAATAGGACAGAACATAGCAATCAAATAAGGTGGTAGTGAAGCAGAGCTGGAGGAGAGAGTAAAGTGCTGCTATTTAGGAGAGAGCAAGAGACAAGTATGTGAGGCAGAGGTTAGTCTGGGAGGCCATACACTTTCCTAAAGAAATTGGGTTTTAAGGCATTTATTAAAAGATGCAATACTAGGGGAGATTCTGATGGCGGTAGGCAGACTATTGCACAGGAAGGGAGCCGTCTGTGAGAAGTCCTGCAAGAGTGAGTTGGCCGTATGGCATGGCAGAGCGGAGAGACCAAGAAGGGGCATACCTATGAATCTGTTTAGAGATATAAGAGGGGCTAAAATTGGTCAATGTTTTATAGGTATGGGATAGCACTTTGAATTGACTCCTATAGGATACAGGAAGCCAATGTAAGGACTGACAGAGGTGTGAGAGGACCGACTAGAGAGGAAAATCAGTCTGGCGGTAGCATTCATTACAGACCGTAGTGGGGCAATATGGTTTTTGGGAAGACCAATTAGGAGAGGATTACAATAATCCATGCAGGAAATTACTAGAGCATGGACAAGCTCCATAGTAGCAGCTTGTGTAAGAAAGGGTTATGTTTTTAAGATGGAATCTACAGGATTTGGTAACATGCTGGATGTGAGGCTCAACGGTGAGGCCAGAATCAAGTATGACACAAAGTGCGCTTGCAAGGATGGACTGAT
This sequence comes from Pelobates fuscus, assembly GCF_036172605.1. NCBI lineage: Eukaryota > Metazoa > Chordata > Amphibia > Anura > Pelobatidae > Pelobates > Pelobates fuscus. The sequence continues at coordinate 5,538,074 of NC_086321.1, read as the reverse complement.
GTGGATACCACTAATTTGAAGGGAGAGCGAAAGAGGAGGATCAGTATAAGGAGGAGAAAAGACAAGGAGCTCAGTTTTAGAGAGCTTGAGTTTCAGAAAGCGGGAGGACATCCAGTCAGAGATGGAAGAAAGGCAAGCAGTGACACGTTGCAGGTTGGCAGGGAAGAGGTCCGGTAAAGAGAGATCTATCTGGGTGTCATCAGCGTACAGGTGGTAGTGGAATCCAAATGAGGTAATAGGTTTGTCAAGAAAGGCAGTGTAGAGAGAAAATAGAAGGGGACCAAGGACAGAGCCTTGGTGGAATCCAACCAAAACAGGACAAAGGGAGGAGGTATCATTAGAAAAGGAGACACCGAATGAGCGTTGGGAGAGATAAGAGGAAAACCACAAGAGGACAGAGTCACAGAGACCGAGTGATTGAAGAGTTTGAAGAAGGAGAGCATGATCAACGGTGTCAAAGGCAGCAGAGAGGTCAAGAAGAATTAGTATGTAGTGGCCTTTGGATTTAGCTGCGATTAGATTAGTAACTTTGATAAGATCATTCTCAGTAGATTGGAGGGGGCAGAAGCCAGATTGAAGAGGGTCAAGGAGAGAGTTGGAATTGAGGAAGTGACATTATGCTTTGGGGGTGTTTTTCTGCTAAGGTGACAGGACAACTGCACCGCATCAAAGGGATGATGGACGGGGCCATGTACCGTCCAATCTTGGTTGAGAACATCCTTCCCTCAGCCAGGACATTGAAAATGGGTAATGGATGGGTATTCTAGCATGACAATGACTTAACACACAGTCAAGGCAACAAAGGAGTGGCTTAAGGTCCTCCTAGCCAGTCTCCATACCTTGATCCCATAAAATCTATGGGGGGAGCTGAAGGTTCCAGTTGCCTAACGTCAGCCTTGAAACCTTAATGACTTGGACAGGATCTGCAAAGAGGAATGGGATAAAATCTCTCCTGAGATGTGTGCAAACCTGGTTGTCAACTACAAGAAATGTCTGGCCTCTGTGATTGCCAACAAGTACCACGTCGAAGGGGTCAAATACTTATTTTGCTCATTGACATTCAATTTATAACTTTTTTGACATGCATTTTTTCTGGATTTTTTTTAATTTTTTTATTTTGTCTTTCACTGTTAAAATACACCTACCATTAAAATGACATACTGATAATTTCTTTGATTTCTTTGTCAGTAGACAAACATTTACTTGTTTTTCCTCGCTGTAGATACACACACTAACACATACATGTTACATATTACATAGTTACGTAACTGAAAAGAGACAAGGTCCATCAAGTTCAGCCTTTCTCAAGTTTGATTTTTGCTGTTGATCCAAACAAAGGCAAAAACCCAGTCTTAAGCACTTCCAATTGTGCAACAAACTAGGAACAAAATTAATCTTGACCCCAAAATAGCGGTCAAATATCTCCTTGGATCACAAAGCTATTACCCCACTAATTACAATTTATGTCCCTGTATATTATGTTTTTGCAAGTATTTATCCAATTCCTGTTTAAACATTTGTATAGACTTTGGTAAAACCACCTCTTCAGGCAGATAATTCTACATCCTTATTTTACTTACTGTAAAAAACCCTTTCCTTTACCTTAGACTAAATCTTCTTTCTTCCAGTCTAAATGTGTGACCTCTTGTCCTATTTATGAATACATTTCTAGACAATTGTTTGTTTTGGCCCTGAATATACTTGTATAATGCTATCATATCTCCTCTGAGGCACTGTTTTCCCAATCTAAAGAGATTTACATGTGTTAACCTGTCTTCATATCTAAAATGCTCCATTCCTTTTATCAATTTTGGAGCTCATCTCTGCACTTTTTCTAGTGCCATGATATACTTCTATAGAACAGGTGCCCAAAATTGCACAGCAATGATCTTACCAGTGATTAAAAAAGAGGCAAAATTATATTTTCATCCAGAGAATTTATGTCCCTATTCATACATTGCAAAACCTTACTGGCGTTGACAACTGCCAATTGACATTGCATATTGTTGCCTAATTTGTTGTCTAATTCACTACCATTTAGGGTGCAAGTTGTGTGTGCTTTCTTAACCCCGAAGTGCGTTACTTTGCATTTTATCACATTAAATTTCATCTGCCATTTGTGTGCCCAGTCCTCCAATCTATATAAATCCCTCTGTAGCAAAGCAATATCTTACTCACATTGTATTCTTTTACAGTTTTGTGTCATCTGCAAACACTGAAATATACCTTTCAATGCTGTAGCGCAGAGGTAGTATAATCCACAATATCTCCGCTGGTAGACAGGAACAGCATAGAATAATTCAGGCAAAATAAGTACAGCATACAAAAATCCCGGTAGCGTTTTATAAATCCTTCCTTCCCAAGAACTAGACGACAAAAAGGCTGGGAGTCAACTAAGGTTTTAATAACAGGTCACAGTATTTATGTGGTTCCCCATGCAAGGGGTTTCCTTACTGACTTTACAGGGGTTGTACAGTAGGGGACTACATGGGGAACTTAACAACCAAGACATTTCTCCCACCATGCACTGTTGTACGAGAGGGATACTCCAACTAGAATATCCAGTTAAGTGGATTATCCCTCCGTGCAGCAGAACTGGCTTTTTACATAAAAATATATAACTGTAACATTTTTCATGCTATTATACCGAATGACCGAGAATAAAGTGGCAGTCCTTTCAGCATGCAGAGTCCACCGCCCCTCCACCATACTCTCAATGCAATCTTCTGTAAAACTATCTAACCATGGTTATGGTTTAATCATATGGCTCTAATTATTAACATCTTCAAAGTTTCCCATGTAATATGTGATCACTGAATTTCGAACACTCCTGCATTCCTCACACTGCAGGAAACACTCTTGACCTCATCTTCACCAATCTCTGTACCACCTCTGATCTCTCCACTGTTCCATTTCCTTTGTCTGACCACCATCTGCTAACATTTAACATCTGCATATCCCATACCAAAATTTCACCACCATCAACTCTCCAACCTCGCAAAATCCTCAACTCCCTCAATCTCCAGCACTTCTCCACCAAACTCCAAACACTCCTTTTACCATTCTCAAATCACAACTGCCCTAACTATGCAACCTCACTCTACAACTCCACTCTCTCCTCTCAACTTGACATCATGGCACCTCCTACAGTTAAACGCAGCAAGCACCCCCAACTACAACCCCGGAACACCAAGCTGATGGTTCTGGGGATTGGCAGCAAGGAATATTGTGTCATTCCTTTCGGTTTAGCGCTGCCTTGGAGGCTTTTAAGATGCGTATGTCAGCGCACGTGGTGCAGAGAACCGGGAAGGGGTATGGTGAGATGACTTAGTGAAGTAATGCTGGTTTTGTAGAATTTGTTCAATCCTTGGGGGATTGTGGGTTCAATTCTCAGAGGCGGTGGCTCAACCATTCATTCCTTTGAGGTAGAAAAATGAGTACCAGTACTTTAGTTAAAAGTAACAATTCCCAGGCTACACTTACATCAACAGAAAATATCTGGATGTCCTTTTCCTAGTTATACTCCTAGGTGGCATGCGGGTGTCCGTCCGGGAGGTGAGCTATTGTGTTGTGCGCCTTCTGAAGCGGAGGTTTGTTGGTTTGCTGCCGTTGGTATGCAATGGGTTCGGCTCCTCCCGGAGCAGGTTCAGCTGTCCCTAATGTTCGGGTTATCCACCTGGGGGCATTGAGCTTGGGATGATACCAATGTGGTGTATGGCATCTGCCCTTAAGAGGGTAATGGTGTGTGTTTTAGTTGTTTCGTGATGCGTAGTGTTGGGTTCACTATATGACACTATGTGTTAAGTTATATATGTTAAGTTATGGTTATTGATGTTTAACGTTTTGGTTACGTGAAGAGAGATTATTAAAATAAATTATGGATGTGTTATACAGTATTTTATCATGTTATAATAAAAGTAGTTCCGCAATAAAAAAAAAATAATAATAATAAAAAATTAAAAAGTAATAATAAATAAATAAAAACAAAATTAAATAAATAATAATTAAAAAAATTAAAAAGTAATAATAAATAAATAAATAAAAATAAATAAATAAATAATAATAAAAAAATTAAAAAGTAATAATAAATAAAGAAAGAAAAAAAAAAAAAAGATTGGTCGGAGGTCATTTCCCGTATCTTTTGGCAGCGGGCCCATAATCGGTGCATGGTACGCTGCCGTATGAAACAAAAATTGGAGGGCCTCTAGGGTAAGGAGATTTTGGTTCGCCACGGGGTGTTGTCGCATGCGTGGCAGCTAATGTGTTTCTGAGTGATGGAGGTCGGGCTCGACCTTTTTTCGTCTTGCATGCAGAAAGTGGTGGAACAGGCCTTGGTTGGTTTTGGTGGGGCTCCCCGCTGATTTTAGGTTTAAAACAGCGGGGTTTGTGGCGGGGAGCGTGTCCTTGCCAACAGGGTTGGGGAGCAGATGGAATGTCAGGAGATGGACAAGGTGGGTCTCAACCTCTCCTGCTCTGTAAGGTAAACTTTTAAGTTACCGAATAGGACGTGCCCACCGAGTTAAAAGCCGGCTGGTGGTAGAGCATTTAAGATGATGGAAATTTTGGTTTGGACGAGGGGAGAGGCGAGACACCAGTGGGTAAAGCTTTTGGTGCATAGGCACCTGGTTAAGTTCATTGGCAAGGACGGTTATTTAAGTTGGAGGCTGTAGGGCAATAAGTGTTAATTTATATGTCAATTATGGTATGTATATTTATGTGTTTGTTTATACCGTATATACTCGAGTAGATTTTCAATGCTTTCCTATGGGGAATTGAGCAACGCTGGAGGTCCTCACACAGCGTGAGGACGTCCAGCGACGCTCTAGCAAAGAAAATCTTTGCTATGAAGCAGGAAGTGACCTCTAGTGGCTGTCTAGTAGACAGCCACTAGAGGTGGAGTTAACCCTGCAAGGTAATTATTGCAGTTTATGAAAAACTGCAATAATTACACTTGCAGGGTTAAGAGTAGTGGGAGTTGGCACCCAGACCACTCCAATGGGCAGAAGTGGTCTGGGTGCCTGGAGTGTCCCTTTAAGTGAAATATAGACTCACCCAGGTGATGTGCATCGCCGGCGGGCGCGTGCAAGCTCCACCCCAAAAACGTAACGTGGTGCCGCAAATGCGGGATTGTGGTCAGCACGTCACCATGGCAACGCAGAATACATAACAGGTGCTGCATGGTGACGGCTAAGCGCACCAGGAAATGAAAGTAGTAATAATTTACCCCCTAAGTAAAAAGACCATCTAGTACAGTGATGGCGAACCTTTTTGAGCCCGAGTGCCCAAACCGCAATACATGCCAATTTTTTTTCCTTAAAGTGCCAACACGGCAATTAAACCTGAAAATTGAGGTTTAAGTTTAGAAAAAACAACTCGTACTGTTGTCCGAACTAATTAACAACTTTGTTTTAAAAGAACACAACAACAGAGAGTTCAATGATACAAATTTTAAATAATGATATAAATAGATAAAATTAAGCTTATATTTATTAGTATCTCCAACAAATGCAATACAAACACACACAGACTGCTGAATACATGCACACAGTCTGCTGAATACACACACACACACACACACACACAAGACTGATGAATACACATACAGACAGTCTGCTGAGTACACACACAGACAGACTGCTGAGTACACACACACAGACTGCTGAATACATACACACACAGACTGCTGAATACACGCACACACACTGCTGAATACACACACATACTGCATTGAGGGGTGTAGTGTATGTGTTTGTGTGAGGGGTGCTGTGTGTGTGTGTGAGGGTTGCTGTGTGTGAGGGGTGTTGTGTGTGTGAGGAGTGCTGTGTGTGTGTGTGAGGAGTGCTGTGTGTGTGTGTGTGTGAGGAGTGCTGTGTGTGTGTGTGTGTGAGGAGTGCTGTGTGTGTGAGGGGTGCTGTGTGTGCGTGTGTGAGGGGTGGTGTGTGTGTGGGGGGGTGCTGTGTGGGGTGCTGTGTGGGGGTGTGTGAGGAGTGCTGTGTATGTGTGTGTGAGGGGTGCTGTGTGTGTGTGTGAGGGGTGCTGTGTGTGTGTGTGAGGGGTGGAGTGTGTGTGTGTGTGTATGAGGGGTGCTGTGTGTGTTAGAGGGGTGCTGTGTGTGGGGGGTAGGGGTGCTGTGTTTGGGGAGGGGTAGGGGTGCTGTGTGGGGGGGTAGGGGTGCTGTGTGTGTGTTAGAGGGGTGCTGTGTGTGGGGGGTAGGGGTGCTGTGTTTGGGGAGGGGTAGGGGTGCTGTGTGGGGGGGTAGGGGTGCTGTGTGTGTGGGGGGGGTAGGGGTGCTGTGTGTGTGGGGGGGTAGGGGTGCTGTGTGGGGGGGTAGGGGTGCTTTGTGGGGGTAGAGGTGCTGTGTGTGTGTGGGGGTAGAGGGGGAGTGGAGGGATGGTGGGTGTAGTGGAGGGGTTCTGGGTGTGGGGGAAGGAGGGGTGCTGGGGAGAGGAAGGGTGCTGTGTGGGGGGGTAGGAGTACTGTGTGGGGGGGTAGGGGTACTGCTGGGGGGTAGGGGTACTGTGTGTGTGTGGGGGAGGGGTACTGTGTGGGGGGTAGGGGTACCCCCCTTCTTACCTTTAATGAAGGAGGGGGGGGACACAGTCATCCCTGGTGGTCCGGTGGTGGCAAGTACTGCTTCCGGTTTGGGAGGCAGGGGAGGGATCTTTGAAGCAGCTCCCCTGTACTCCCGCGCGATGCTGTGTGGAGCGTTGCCATGGTAACGCGCGGCAACGCTCCACACAGCTTGCTCGCGGGAGGACAGGGGAGCTGCTTCAAAGATCCCTCCCCTGCCTCCCCCTGCCTCCCAAACCGGAAGCAGAGTAGGCGCCTGCCGTTCTGGGCAGGCAGGTGCCTACTCTGCAGTGATGGCAAACCTATGGCCGTGTGCCCACAGAAAGGGCCCAGCGTGCCATGGTTCGCCATCACTGATCTAGTATATCGGATAAACACCTGGTGCCAGGATTAGATACAACTATTTCAGTAAAGTGCTAAAAAAAAATGAAAGTGCATAACAGTGCATATAAAGATTGATATTAACGTCTTAAAGCGACATGCAGTAAGAAAATTATGGAGCAACTGAGTGTCGAGAATAAGCTTATATCTATAATCTGTAGCACAGTTGCCAGTTTATAAATACAAAGTGCCAGTGATGATTAACATGCTGACTTGATAAAGTGATACAGTTACAGTGATCTGTACAGTAACTAGTGCAGTTATATACTTTAGATTATGCATGATAAAGCAATGTATATTCCATATATTTTCTACCACTATCTAACAAAAAAAAACTAAAATTACAAAAAGGTGCCGAAGCTACTATTGGCATAATTTTCTGACTCACAATCCTGTAATCTCTGCCGCATTGTCCGAATGGTTCTTATCTGCCGTCACATTCTATGTTTCTATTTCTTTCTTTTATTTTTGTTTTTAGGCAAAGCAAAAACTTGGCGAAGACGCGGGTTATTCTACAGTTGGTCCCGCATTCACCAGCCAACAGGTCTCAGCTTGAGGAGCAGAGCCGGCAGGCAGAACATAGCCGGGGCCGGGGCAAGCTGTCTGATGGAAGAGAATCCTTTCAATATTAGACACAATGCTGGGAATGTTATGGGGCTACTACAGACAGTATCCTGGACATCTAATGAGCTGGTTCTGGATTGATGTTTATTGCTGGGTCTGGATTGATGTTTATTGCTGGGTCTGGATTGATGTTTTAATTCATTAAAGTTTTACATTTCTATAGTTTGTTTTATCTTGTGTATATAGAGTGGGACAGAGGCTGTAGTGTAAAGGGGTATAGCGGCTATAGTGTAGAGGGGTATAACGGCTGTGGTATAGAGTGGAACAGAGGCTGGGTGTAGAGTGGGACAGAGGCTGTAGTATAGAGGGGTAGAGCGGCTGTGGTGTAGAGGGGTAGAGTGGCTGTAGTGTAATGTGGGACAGAGGTGTAATGTAGAGGGTTAGAGCGGCTGTGGTGTAGAGGGGTATAGTGGCTGTAGTGTAATGTGGGACAGAGGCTGTACTGTAGAGGGGTATAGCGGCTGTGGTGTAGAGTGGGACAGAGGCTATAGTAGAGGGGTATAGTGACTTATATTGTGTTTAACATTTCAGCAGTATCTCATAGGCAATGGCGTAAAACAATGAAACAAGTCACCGTGTGAGTGCAGCCTCAAAGCACTGACAGCGATAGAGAGGACTATAGCTTGGGACACAGCCTTCCGGCTGGATTTCTCTCCTGTGTCGAGCGTAGTTATACCAACTGCAGGAGATATTGTATATACCAACTGCAGGACATTGTATATACATTAAGGGTTACTCCAATCATGATCCAACCATTGCAGTTGTTTGAAGTGGTCATGGTGCCTTCTTCGATCAATGTAACCGACATGTAATGCTGCCCGAGGTGTAACGCTGCTCACAAAGCTACTTTATTAAAAAGTATGTCTAAGGGCAGGATTTCCCGTTTAACAGATTAGGCACCTGGCCACCAAGGTGCACCTGTTTTCAGCTTGGTATAAGAGCTTCTGCATCTCCAATATCATCAATCTGGGGGTTCTACAGAAGACATGGGATGGTGACTACTTTGCAAATAACCCTGCAAATGCAGCATTCAAAAAATAAACCTGAATATAAACTCTTTACATTAATCCTATGTTTAGCTCATCTTAAAAACGATGCACCTTATATATCCTAAAACAAAATTTAACCCAATTCTAGGGACACTATAGTCACATATTTTTTTCCCTTAATAAAGCGGTTTTGGTGTATATGGTGTATGGTCTCACTGCTCAATTCTCTGCCATTAAAACACTTTATTTATGCAGCCCTAGCCACACCTCCTTGCATGTCACTTACACACTTCCTGTAAATCTAATGTTCACATTTATTGCAATGTCTGTTTAATTTAGAATTTCTTAACTCCTACTCTGTTAATAGCCTTTATAGAGCTTGCAGGGGCCTCCTATATGTAATTAAAGTTCAATTTACAGAGCAAGAGATAAAACTTTTAAAGTGAATCTGGCTGAAGGGTGAAAACTAATTTTTTTTTTTTTAGTCAGTCAGTCACAGCCAGGGGAAGTGTGGCTGCATAAACAGAATACATTTAACTCCTAAATGGCAGGGAATTGAGCAGAGACACTGCAGGGGTATGATCTATACACCAAAACTGCTTCATAAAACCGGTAAGGACACTGTTTCAGAAACTGAATTTACTCTTAAGGACACAAGCAATTTGCATTTATTTATAAAATATTTTACCAGGAAAGATACATTGAGATTTCTCTCGTTTTCAAGTATGTCCTAATTTATTTGCCTTTTGTACATTGTAAATACAGTTTTTTAAAGGGCAAAAAGGGCTTTAATTTGATGTGACATATACATATAGAAATTCCAATTTAATATTCAAAAAACCTAAAATATTTTTTTCACAGTTTTGGCAATAATAATGAGTGCATAATATGTCCAGCTTAGGAAAAGTAATTCAAAATAAATTCATTTGTGGTCGGTTAATATTGTGATCGTGAAATACCTTGTGATTGGAATTAAGTCGGTGTGGTGTGACGGAACTGACGTAGGGGTAGGCCTGTAAAAAGGGGGCCTCCCGAAAGACTGTATAGGTAAGAGGGTGAGGTGAACAGCGCAAGCCTCGTCAAGGTAGGAAAGGGGGAGTAGCGTTTTTATAGAAACGCTAACTCCTCCCACAGATATAGGCCTTTAGCCTTTCACTTGTGGTTGGTTAATATTGTGATCGTGAAATACCTTGTGATTGGAATTAAGACAGTGTGGTGTGCCGAAACCGATGTAGGGGTTGTAAAGGATCCTGCTATCCGTGCAGCGCTGATCCTTGTAGCGTCTCCTGAAATTCAAGCTGAAAAAAGTGAAGTAGTGATTATAGCTCCCAATCCCCCAAACATGAGTCGAGACTTCATGAAGGGGTAAAACGATGTGGGACCTTGTGGAAGACTGTAACACAATATACAGAACCAATCAATGTACAGTAAACTTATTATACACACCCACAGGAACACAGGAAGAGTGTAACCCCTCCTCTCTATCCTGGAGATAATTAACTTAAGTGGTTGAAGAGAACCTAATTATCTCCAGGCAGAGAGAAACATATTCTTTTTATTTTTTTAACCAAACCGTATTAAATTACATAACTTATATTTAGCCGAATGTAGTCCCCATGTTCCACATACCCCCAGATAGCTTGGATCTGAGCCCATATTATAGGTGAATAGCGCTCAGATCCCACGAACACAGTTCTCAATATCATTGAGTAAAGTTTATTTTCCCCTGTTGTTCGGTAGATTGAATCCGAAAGAGTTCCATAGTTTTAGCTACCTGGGGTCGATCTATCTTGTATGGTAGTAAAGTCTCGAACGGTAAAGTATTGACCGCGTTCGGGAGTTATCAGCCGTATGAATGGGGACTGGGTAGGTCTCAGCGGTGTGTGATCGCATAAGTGTCCGAAAACAGTTCCATGAGATTGATACTTTTCCCCGCTGAGCATTCGACTATTTAAAATGGCGACCGTCACGTGTTCGTCAACCGGACGAGGACCACCATGCCTTTCGTCAATTACATTGCGGTTAACCGCAAGATCTGGGTGGTTAATGAGCAGCACACGACCTCAGTGGGAGGTCGGGGAATTCGGTACTTTGTAATTCCACTAAATAGTCATACGTACGCATGTTTTAAACGAAATGCCGTTTCTCTGCTACTATTGAACAGGGATTTCGTTACACAGCTCCCCCCTTAGTCCCATGGAACGGCATACCTGCTTAGATCCAAACGGGTCGGCTAAGGGATGTCCAGATGATGCAATTATTTGTCCAGTTCTGTCTGGCGAGATAGGCCATCTGCGTTGGCATTCTGCTTTCCCGGACAATATTGTACGGTGAAATTATAAGGCTGTAGTGCCAAGCTCCATCTGAGTAGTCTGGGGTTATCTCCGGCCACTCTGTTAAGCCAAATTAACTGTTGTGGTCGGTCATTACTGTGAAAGAACGTCCGTACAAGTAAGGACACTCCCACATGGGACCTTGTGGAAGACTGTAACAAAATATACAGAACCAATTAATGTACAGTAAACTTATTATACACACCCACAGGAACACAGGAAGAGTGTAACCCCTCCTCTCTATCCTGGAGATAATTAACTTAAGTGGTTGAAGAGAACCTAATTATCTCCAGGCAGAGAGAAACATATTTTTTTTTATTTTATAACAAAACAGTATTAAAATATATAACTTATATTTAACCGAACGTAATCCCCATATTTCACATACCCCAGATAGCTTGGATCTGAGCGCATATTATAGGCGAATAGCGCTCAGATCCCACGAACACAGTTCTCAAAAACGTCGAGCAAAGTCTAAGTTCACCAGTTGTTCGTGCAATTCAATCCGAAGAGAGTTCCATAACTGTAGCTACCTGAGGTCGGTAGGTCTTGGGTGAAAGAAAGTCCCGAACGGCAAGGTGATTAATATGTTCTGGAGATATTACCCGTATGGACGAGGACTCGGTACTTATCAGCGGTGGGTGGTGGAATAAGTGTCCGAAAATAGTTCCAGAGGATTGTTGCCTTTCCACCGCTGAGCGTTCGACGGTTTTAAAATGGCGACCGCCACGTGTTCGTCAAACGAACGAGGGCCACCATGCTTTTCGCCAATTAACTTGCGGTTAAACGCAGGATCTGGGAGGTAAATGAGGGGCACACGACCTCAGTGGGAGGTCGGGTGCTTCGGTAGTTTTATTCGGTTCTTTAGTATTATACGAATTAAGCATAATACACATGGTCAAACGAAATGCTGTTTCTCTGAGGCTTGTTAAACAGGGATTTCGTTACAGGTACCTATAGAGTCACTTTAAACTGTTGTGGTACTAAACACCACCTTAAATTTGGCTCTGCCCTTGACCTGCTAGGTTCTGACTATATTCCTCTTTGTATTGATTTGAAACCTGCGTAGCAACATTTAGGGCACAATAACCATGCTTTGACTATAGCAGATTTGGAGATTATCTCTGTATCAGCTACCTTTACTTAAGTAACTAAAACAATAATTATCTCTAATTAAAAATAATTCCAAGGAAATTTGAAATGTTTTATGAAAATAGCCAAACTAGATTCATTGCTTCATTTGATAAGTCTCGCATTTAGTTATATTGGCTTTACATTTCAAATTAATTTACTAATTACTAATATAATGAATAACCCTGTAAATGGTGCAATTCAGATTTGAAGCCACTGCAATTTAAAGTTTAGTGAATAGCTCCCATGTGATTAACCTGGATTCTCAATTGTAATCCTATAGTGCCACCTAGGGGGGGAAACTGGAACTAGAATAGAATAATAGAAGATCAGAAAAAGACGGACAATTTAAATGATTATTTTTATATATTAAGAAAGTTAATGTAAATAAGTTCCCAGGGTCTGAAATGTAATGTAGAAAAAAGCAAAGTTCTGCACTTCGGGGTAAAGAATGCACAAGCAACTTCTATCCTAAAAGTGTCTCCTTGAAAGGAAATGTTCATGAAATGTCTGAAATTGTTCTACGTAGTGTGAATTTATTGTGCATTCTTTGCTGGTATATATGCTGCCAGTACTGCACCATCCTATGTGTTTTCATCTGCTTCTGAACAGGACAAGAGACCCCGATTCCGGTGATTAAACAGCTTATTGGACTATATCAGTATTTGTAAAGCGCTGAATATTTTCTTGTTTACACCTTTAAAGGAACACTATAGTCCCCTAAATTACTTTAGCTAAATAAAGCAGTTTTAGTGTATAGATCATTCCCCTGCAATTTCACTGCTCAATTCACTGTCATTTAGGAGTTAAATCACTTTGGTTCTGTTTATGCAGCCCTAGCCACACCTCCCCTGGCTATGATTGACAGAGCCTGCATGAAAAAAAAAACTGGTTTCAATCAGATGTCATTTACCTTATGGACACACGATGTGTGTGACATGTCATAATTCCCTTTTATTCCTGAAGTTTGGTCCTTAAGGGATTAAACAATTGTATCTCTTGCTATGTAAATTGAACTTTAATCACATAAAAGAGGATCTTGCGGGGTCTAGCAAGCTATTAATATAGCAGGGGATAAGAAAACCTAAATTAAACAAAACTTGCAATAAAGGAAGGATAAACATTAGATGACTCTTTACAGGAAGTGTTTATGAAGGCTGTGCAAGTCACATGCAGGGAGGTGTGACTCGGGTGTCAAACAAAGTAATTTAACTCCTAAATGGCAGATAATTGAGCAGTGAGACGCCACTAAGATGATGCCACTAGCGGTGACGGGGTCGCCGCAAACCCAGCGGAGGCAGGGCATGGGACCTGACACTACTAAAGCAGATTCCACCAAATGATGTGCTATCTGTCCATCAATCTATGACTGTGTGGTGATGCATTTAAACAGAACTATTGGGACCATAATATGTTCCTTTGGAGGCAGTTCACTTTTTGGAAGCTGTATTTCTGCGTTTTCCTGACCGTACCTCTCACTTATCCACCAGAAACGGTTTGAGATGGACACCCTGCTGGCTGGTGTGGATCATTAGATCCCATTCAGAAGTGAACTTCATGGCAGAGAATTGAGTTGACCCTTGACGCTCAGTAGGCTCAGCTTATTGTTCTCAGTGCCATGAATCGCACTATGGTACAGTCACAGTACTCATCCATGCGCACCTCTGTAATTGTGGCCAGATCGGTGGAAGACGAGTAGTGTATGAATAACTCATTTATTATAAATTCCTTTATTGCTGTTATAAATAGAGATTTGGCTGAAATGTGTGAAGTCCCAAATGTGTTTAAGAACTTCCTATATTGGCAGGGTCAACCCCGACCTTTACGTGTTAGTAAATATTAAAAAAAGGTGCGCAGTCATCACAATAAACGGGTCTTTCGTTATATGAGATCACATCATTAATATCATTTACTTAAATCGTTTATTGTTCTTCTACAAAGTGTCTACATATACCAGGGAAATAAAATAATATATACATAAAGTAAAGCCAATCATTTAGTAAACACATTTCATCCTTACACCACGAAAAGTTATTGAAGATTGAAATTCTTTATAGTGAGTATCATATACTTCAAGTGCAATCAGATTTCTTTCACAGATCCATTTATGTTGGCTGTAGTAATGGTCTCTTCCTAGCCTCCCATCCTGGAATAATCCACGCATTGTATAATCGTATCTGTAATAGAACAATATCGGAAGGGGAAACATGTTTATATAACATCAATGTAACGAATCATTTATATAGATAGGATACTTGTGTCCCCAGGACTACTTCTGTCTACTTGCTAATGGGTATTAGCCACACTGATTGAGCTGTTAGTCATTACCAAATGGTCTCATTCAGTATTCTGAGCTAAATGTTGAGCTCAGAATGCTCAGTAGAAGTCACTAGTGAGGCAATTGTGTTATTGGAAATCCTCACGTAAGAAAACCTCCACCCAAAAGGAAAGGGAGTAAATTGGAACGCAGCATATTTTGTAGCCTTTGTCACTGGTTGTTATAGTCTTGTAAGTGTTTGTTTTGAATTAAATAAAGATATTTGGATTATTAACTAAGGAGTACATCTTTTTGTATATAGTAATATGTTATGAAAACTATACATATTGTTAAAATATGATTTTGAAAAACACCTCAAACTCACATCTGATATTCATTGGGCCAAGTCCATTCCAGTCCAGTCGGTGTCTTTACTGCGTCTTTACCAACCCAGAATGATGTCTGTTTGCTTGTTAAAAATGTCTGCAAAATAATTGCATAATGATTTCACCTTAAACAATGACACATTCCTGTGCATTAGCTCTCACAAATCACAGAATTTAAAGTTACAGTCAGTAGCATACTAAATGGAGGATCGGGACGGTCTACAGTGGATGACAGGCAGCTTGGGGATGCACAACATAGAGGCACACAGACATGTACAGACATTCAGACAAACACAGGCACACACGGACAGACTTAATTACACACAGGCACAGATAAACAAACGTGGACACACATGGCATAGACAGTTACACAAAGGCATCAATATACTGCTTCCATTCACCATTGACTCCTAGACTCATCAAGGAAACCTGGAGTGTTCAGGGGAAACAGTGAAGAAAGAAAAAAGATATCCGGGACTATACAGCCTCACATTTGCGACTTAAGCCCCCAGCATTCTCCTGTTGATGTCCATGCCCTTTGCATACATTTAATTCCAGAAGCAGACACACATATAAAACACCAGACAACCTCCTCATACATGCACATCACCCCTTACCATGTCATCAAATGTGCGTGTTGTGCAAATCACACACAGGGCCCTTTCCATCATGAAAGAGCATTTTAGCAAATCACTACACGTGGGCTGCCGTGGAGGTGGACAAAAGTAACCTGTTCATTTTAAGGGGGCATGCTTGCCATTGGTGATAACGTAACACGTCCCATCTCTGTCCTCGCTACCTGCTATCGTGCCGCAATGCTTTAAAATATCATTATTGTCCCAGTTTGATCCTGCTCTTCAGTCATGTCACCCCAGAAACAGCGTGAGTACGGAGCTTTCTGGAGAACTTGGAATTGTGCACTCCCTACTGGAGCCTGGGATGAGGTCCCATTCCAACTCTCCCGAGCAGAGGTGGGTAGGAGAGCCTGAGTGGGATTCATTATATAATGAAAAGATTAAATAAAATATATATGTGTGTGTGTGTATGTATATGAATGTGTGTGTGTGTATATCAATGTGAGTATGTGTGTAATTTCTCTAAATAAAAATAGTTGCAGGATGCATTGTGAGATGCAACAAAATTCTACAGTTTGGGGGACTGCTGACGTACATTGCCCTGGTTCCAGGTAACCTAGGTACACCCCTGGTGCCAGTTCTCGAACACCACAGCAATCTCTACTCGGCAAGGAGAGAGTTCATGTCATGTGTCCTTAAGGGGTTAAATAGGGGTAGGGAGAGAATGTTTGATCCAGGATTGCAATCAAATAACGCAATCCTGGAGAGCAAGATTAGAATGCAGAAGCTTCCTTACAGAGAAATCTGGTTATTCTAAACCACAGTTATCTAATGAGGAAAATCATTAAGCAATCTGAGTAAATCATATGTCAATATGTCTGAGTCAGTATAGCTGGTGCTATGAAGTCAAGCAGACTGATACCTCAAGTGCCGCCTCCAGGAGAAAACCACATGGTGAAAGAGAATAAAGCCAAACACGCAGTGAGAGAGAGTAAAGCCAAACACGCAGTGAGAGAGAATAAAGCCAAACACACAGTGAGAGAGAATAAAGCCAAACACGAGGTGAGAAATAATAAAGCCAAACACGCGGTGAGAGAGAATAAAACCAAACACGCGGTGAGAGAGAATAAAGCCAAACACGCAGTGAGAGAGAGTAAAGCCAAACACGCGGTGAGAGAGAATAAAGCCAAACATGTGGTGAGAGAGAATAAAGCCAAACACGCGGTGAGAGAGAGTAAAGCCAAACACGCAGTGAGAGAGAATAAAGCCAAACACGCAGTGAGAGAGAATAAAGCCAAACACACGGTGAGAGAGAATAAAGCCAAACACGCAGTGAGAGAGAATAAAGCCAAACACACAGTGAGAGAGAATAAAGCCAAACACGCGGTGAGAGAGAATAAAACCAAACACGCGGTGAGAGAGAATAAAACCAAACACGCAGTGAGAGAGAAGAAAGCCAAACACGCAGTGAGAGAGAATAAAGCCAAACACACAGTAAGAGAGAATAAAGCCAAACACGCAGTGAGAGAGAATAAAGCCAAACACACAGTAAGAGAGAATAAAGCCAAACACACAGTGAGAGAGAATAAAGCCAAACACACAGTAAGAGAGAATAAAGCCAAACACACAGTAAGAGAGAATAAAGCCAAACACACAGTGAGAGAGAATAAAACCAAACACGCGGTGAGAGAGAATAAAACCAAACACGCAGTGAGAGAGAATAAAGCCAAACGCGCAGTGAGAGAGAATAAAGCCAAACACGCAGTGAGAGAGAATAAAGCCAAACACACGGTGAGAGAGAATAAAGCCAAACACGCAGTGAGAGAGAATAAAGCCAAACACACAGTGAGAGAGAATAAAGCCAAACACGCAGTGAGAGAGAATAAAGCCAAACACACGGTGAGAGAGAATAAAGCCAAACACGCAGTGAGAGAGAATAAAGCCAAACACACAGTAAGAGAGAATAAAGCCAAACACGCAGTGAGAGAGAATAAAACCAAACACGCAGTGAGAGAGAATAAAGCCAAACACACAGTAAGAGAGAATAAAGCCAAACACGCAGTGAGAGAGAATAAAGCCAAACACACAGTAAGAGAGAATAAAGCCAAACACGCAGTGAGAGAGAATAAAGCCAAACACACAGTAAGAGAGAATAAAGCCAAACACGCAGTGAGAGAGAATAAAGCCAAACACACAGTAAGAGAGAATAAAGCCAAACACGCAGTGAGAGAGAATAAAGCCAAACACACAGTAAGAGAGAATAAAGCCAAACACGCAGTGAGAGAGAATAAAGCCAAACACACAGTAAGAGAGAATAAAGCCAAACACACAGTGAGAGAGAATAAAGCCAAACACACAGTGAGAGAATAAAGCCAAACACGTAGTGAGAGAGAATAAAGCCAAACACACAGTGAGAGAGAATAAAGCCAAACACGCAGTAAGAGAGAATAAAGCCAAACACACAGTGAGAGAGAATAAAGCCAAACACGCAGTGAGAGAGAATAAAGCCAAACACGCAGTGAGAGAGAATAAAGCCAAACACGCAGTGAGAGAGAATAAAGCCAAACACACAGTAAGAGAGAATAAAGCCGAACACGCAGTGAGAGAGAATAAAGCCAAACACGCAGTGAGAGAGAATAAAGCCAAACACACAGTAAGAGAGAATAAAGCCAAACACGCAGTGAGAGAGAATAAAGCCAAACACACAGTAAGAGAGAATAAAGCCAAACACGCAGTGAGAGAGAATAAAGCCAAAAACACAGTAAGAGAGAATAAAGCCAAACACGCAGTGAGAGAGAATAAAGCCAAAAACACAGTAAGAGAGAATAAAGCAAAACACGCAGTGAGAGAGAATAAAGCCAAACACACAGTAAGAGAGAATAAAGCCAAACACGCAGTGAGAGAGAATAAAGCCAAACACACAGTAAGAGAGAATAAAGCCAAACACACAGTAAGAGAGAATAAAGCCAAACACACAGTGAGAGAGAATAAAGCCAAACACACAGTAAGAGAGAATAAAGCCAAACACACAGTAAGAGAGAATAAAGCCAAACATGCAGTGAGAGAGAATAAAACCAAACACACAGTGAGAGAGAATAAAGCCAAACACGCAGTGAGAGAGAATAAAGCCAAACACGCGGTGAGAGAGAATAAAACCAAACACGCGGTGAGAGAGAATAAAGCCAAACACACAGTGAGAGAGAATTAAGCCAAACACGCGGTGAGAGAGAATAAAACCAAACACGCGGTGAGAGAGAATAAAGCCAAACACACAGTAAGAGAGAATAAAGCCAAACACACAGTGAGAGAGAATAAAACCAAACACGCAGTGAGAGAGAATAAAGCCAAACACGCGCTGAGAGAGAATAAAGCAAAACACGCAGTAAGAGAGAATAAAGCCAAACACACAGTAAGAGAGAATAAAGCCAAACACGCAGTGAGAGAGAATAAAGCCAAACACACAGTAAGAGAGAATAAAGCCAAACACGCAGTGAGAGAGAATAAAGCCAAACACACAGTAAGAGAGAATAAAGCCAAACACGCAGTGAGAGAGAATAAAGCCAAACACACAGTGAGAGAGAATAAAGCCAAACACGCAGTGAGAGAGAATAAAGCCAAACACGCAGTGAGAGAGAATAAAGCCAAACACACAGTAAGAGAGAATAAAGCCAAACACACAGTAAGAGAGAATAAATCCAAACACACAGTAAGAGAGAATAAAGCCAAACACGCAGTGAGAGAGAATAAAGCCAAACACGCAGTGAGAGAGAATAAAGCCAAACACGCAGTGAGAGAGAATAAAGCCAAACACGCAGTGAGAGAGAATAAAGCCAAACACGCAGTGAGAGAGAATAAAGCCAAACACACAGTAAGAGAGAATAAAGCCAAACACACAGTAAGAGAGAGTAAAGCCAAACACACAGTGAGAGAGAATAAAGCCAAACACACAGTAAGAGAGAGTAAAGCCAAACACACAGTGAGAGAGAATAAAGCCAAACACACAGTGAGAGAGAATAAAGCCAAACACACAGTGAGAGAGAGTAAAGCCAAACACACAGTAAGAGAGAGTAAAGCCAAACACACAGTGAGAGAGAATAAAGCCAAACACACAGTAAGAGAGAGTAAAGCCAAACACACAGTAAGAGAGAGTAAAGCCAAACACACAGTGAGAGAGAGTAAAGCCAAACACACAGTAAGAGAGAGTAAAGCCAAACACACAGTGAGAGAGAATAAAGCCAAACACACAGTAAGAGAGAATAAAGCCAAACACACAGTGAGAGAGAATAAAGCCAAACACGCAATAAGAGAGAATAAAGCCAAACACGCAGTGAGAGAGAATAAAGCCAAACACGCAGTGAGAGAGAATAAAGCCAAACACACAGTGAGAGAGAATAAAGCCAAACACGCAGTGAGAGAGAATAAAGCCAAACACGCAGTGAGAGAGAATAAAGCCAAACATGCAGTGAGAGAGAATAAAGCCAAACACGCAGTGAGAGAGAATAAAGCCAAACACACAGTGAGAGAGAATAAAGCCAAACACACGGTGAGAGAGAATAAAGCCAAACACGCAGTGAGAGAGAATAAAGCCAAACACGCAGTGAGAGAGAATAAAGCCAAACACGCAGTGAGAGAGAATAAAGCCAAACACACAGTGAGAGAGAATAAAGCCAAACACGCAGTGAGAGAGAATAAAGCCAAACACGCAGTGAGAGAGAATAAAGCCAAACACGCAGTGAAAGAGAATAAAGCCAAACACGCAGTGAGAGAGAATAAAGCCAAACACACAGTAAGAGAGAATAAAGCCAAACACGCAGTGAGAGAGAATAAAACCAAACACACAGTGAGAGAGAATAAAGCCAAACACGCAGTGAGAGAGAATAAAGCCAAAAACACAGTAAGAGAGAATAAAGCCAAACACGCAGTGAGAGAGAATAAAGCCAAAAACACAGTAAGAGAGAATAAAGCAAAACACGCAGTGAGAGAGAATAAAGCCAAACACACAGTAAGAGAGAATAAAGCCAAACACGCAGTGAGAGAGAATAAAGCCAAACACACAGTAAGAGAGAATAAAGCCAAACACACAGTAAGAGAGAATAAAGCCAAACACACAGTGAGAGAGAATAAAGCCAAACACGTGGTGAGAGAGAATAAAGCCAAACACGCAGTGAGAGAGAATAAAGCCAAACACACAGTGAGAGAGAATAAAGCCAAACACACAGTAAGAGAGAATAAAGCCAAACACACAGTGAGAGAGAATAAAGCCAAACACGCAGTGAGAGAGAATAAAGCCAAACACGCAGTGAGAGAGAATAAAGCCAAACACACAGTGAGAGAGAATAAAGCCAAAAACACAGTAAGAGAGAATAAAGCCAAACACGCAGTGAGAGAGAATAAAGCCAAAAACACAGTAAGAGAGAATAAAGCCAAACACGCAGTGAGAGAGAATAAAGCCAAAAACACAGTAAGAGAGAATAAAGCAAAACACGCAGTGAGAGAGAATAAAGCCAAACACACAGTAAGAGAGAATAAAGCCAAACACGCAGTGAGAGAGAATAAAGCCAAACACACAGTAAGAGAGAATAAAGCCAAACACACAGTAAGAGAGAATAAAGCCAAACACACAGTGAGAGAGAATAAAGCCAAACACGTGGTGAGAGAGAATAAAGCCAAACACGCAGTGAGAGAGAATAAAGCCAAACACACAGTGAGAGAGAATAAAGCCAAACACACAGTAAGAGAGAATAAAGCCAAACACACAGTGAGAGAGAATAAAGCCAAACACGCAGTGAGAGAGAATAAAGCCAAACACGCAGTGAGAGAGAATAAAGCCAAACACACAGTGAGAGAGAATAAAGCCAAACACGCAGTGAGAGAGTAAAGCCAAACACGCAGTGAGAGAGAATAAAGCCAAACACACAGTAAGAGAGAGTAAAGCCAAACACACAGTGAGAGAGAATAAAGCCAAACACACAGTAAGAGAGAGTAAAGCCAAACACACAGTGAGAGAGAATAAAGCCAAACACACAGTGAGAGAGAATAAAGCCAAACACACAGTGAGAGAGAGTAAAGCCAAACACACAGTAAGAGAGAGTAAAGCCAAACACACAGTGAGAGAGAGTAAAGCCAAACACACAGTAAGAGAGAATAAAGCCAAACACACAGTGAGAGAGAATAAAGCCAAACACGCAGTAAGAGAGAATAAAGCCAAACACGCAGTGAGAGAGAATAAAGCCAAACACGCAGTGAGAGAGAATAAAGCCAAACACACAGTGAGAGAGAATAAAGCCAAACACGCAGTGAGAGAGAATAAAGCCAAACACGCAGTGAGAGAGAATAAAGCCAAACACGCAGTGAGAGAGAATAAAGCCAAACACGCAGTGAGAGAGAATAAAGCCAAACACGCAGTGAGAGAGAATAAAGCCAAACACACAGTAAGAGAGAATAAAGCCAAACACACAGTAAGAGAGAATAAAGCCAAACACGCAGTGAGAGAGAATAAAACCAAACACACAGTGAGAGAGAATAAAGCCAAACACGCAGTGAGAGAGAATAAAGCCAAACACGCGGTGAGAGAGAATAAAACCAAACACGCGGTGAGAGAGAATAAAACCAAACACGCGGTGAGAGAGAATAAAGCCAAACACACAGTGAGAGAGAATAAAGCCAAACACGCGGTGAGAGAGAATAAAACCAAACACGCGGTGAGAGAGAATAAAGCCAAACACACAGTAAGAGAGAATAAAGCCAAACACACAGTGAGAGAGAATAAAGCAAAACACGCAGTAAGAGAGAATAAAGCCAAACACGCAGTGAGAGAGAATAAAGCCAAACACACAGTGAGAGAGAATAAAGCAAAACACGCAGTAAGAGAGAATAAAGCCAAACACGCAGTGAGAGAGAATAAAGCCAAACACACAGTAAGAGAGAATAAAGCCAAACACGCAGTGAGAGAGAATAAAGCCAAACACACAGTAAGAGAGAATAAAGCCAAACACACAGTGAGAGAGAATAAAGCCAAACACACAGTAAGAGAGAATAAAGCCAAACACGCAGTGAGAGAGAATAAAGCCAAACACACAGTAAGAGAGAATAAAGCCAAACACACAGTAAGAGAGAATAAAGCCAAACACACAGTGAGAGAGAATAAAGCCAAACACACAGTAAGAGAGAATAAAGCCAAACACACAGTAAGAGAGAATAAAGCCAAACACACAGTAAGAGAGAATAAAGCCAAACATGCAGTGAGAGAGAATAAAACCAAACACACAGTGAGAGAGAATAAAGCCAAACACGCAGTGAGAGAGAATAAAGCCAAACACGCGGTGAGAGAGAATAAAACCAAACACGCGGTGAGAGAGAATAAAGCCAAACACACAGTGAGAGAGAATTAAGCCAAACACGCGGTGAGAGAGAATAAAACCAAACACGCGGTGAGAGAGAATAAAGACAAACACACAGTAAGAGAGAATAAAGCCAAACACACAATGAGAGAGAATAAAACCAAACACGCAGTGAGAGAGAATAAAGCCAAACACGCGCTGAGAGAGAATAAAGCAAAACACGCAGTAAGAGAGAATAAAGCCAAACACACAGTAAGAGAGAATAAAGCCAAACACGCAGTGAGAGAGAATAAAGCCAAACACACAGTAAGAGAGAATAAAGCCAAACACGCAGTGAGAGAGAATAAAGCCAAACACACAGTAAGAGAGAATAAAGCCAAACACGCAGTGAGAGAGAATAAAGCCAAACACACAGTGAGAGAGAATAAAGCCAAACACGCAGTGAGAGAGAATAAAGCCAAACACGCAGTGAGAGAGAATAAAGCCAAACACACAGTAAGAGAGAATAAAGCCAAACACACAGTAAGAGAGAATAAATCCAAACACACAGTAAGAGAGAATAAAGCCAAACACGCAGTGAGAGAGAATAAAGCCAAACACGCAGTGAGAGAGAATAAAGCCAAACACGCAGTGAGAGAGAATAAAGCCAAACACGCAGTGAGAGAGAATAAAGCCAAACACGCAGTGAGAGAGAATAAAGCCAAACACACAGTAAGAGAGAATAAAGCCAAACACACAGTAAGAGAGAGTAAAGCCAAACACACAGTGAGAGAGAATAAAGCCAAACACACAGTAAGAGAGAGTAAAGCCAAACACACAGTGAGAGAGAATAAAGCCAAACACACAGTGAGAGAGAATAAAGCCAAACACACAGTGAGAGAGAGTAAAGCCAAACACACAGTAAGAGAGAGTAAAGCCAAACACACAGTGAGAGAGAATAAAGCCAAACACACAGTAAGAGAGAATAAAGCCAAACACACAGTGAGAGAGAATAAAGCCAAACACGCAATAAGAGAGAATAAAGCCAAACACGCAGTGAGAGAGAATAAAGCCAAACACGCAGTGAGAGAGAATAAAGCCAAACACACAGTGAGAGAGAATAAAGCCAAACACGCAGTGAGAGAGAATAAAGCCAAACACGCAGTGAGAGAGAATAAAGCCAAACATGCAGTGAGAGAGAATAAAGCCAAACACGCAGTGAGAGAGAATAAAGCCAAACACACAGTGAGAGAGAATAAAGCCAAACACACGGTGAGAGAGAATAAAGCCAAACACGCAGTGAGAGAGAATAAAGCCAAACACGCAGTGAGAGAGAATAAAGCCAAACACACAGTGAGAGAGAATAAAGCCAAACACGCAGTGAGAGAGAATAAAGCCAAACACGCAGTGAGAGAGAATAAAGCCAAACACGCAGTGAGAGAGAATAAAGCCAAACACGCAGTGAGAGAGAATAAAGCCAAACACACAGTAAGAGAGAATAAAGCCAAACACACAGTAAGAGAGAATAAAGCCAAACACGCAGTGAGAGAGAATAAAACCAAACACACAGTGAGAGAGAATAAAGCCAAACACGCAGTGAGAGAGAATAAAGCCAAAAACACAGTAAGAGAGAATAAAGCCAAACACGCAGTGAGAGAGAATAAAGCCAAAAACACAGTAAGAGAGAATAAAGCAAAACACGCAGTGAGAGAGAATAAAGCCAAACACACAGTAAGAGAGAATAAAGCCAAACACGCAGTGAGAGAGAATAAA
This sequence comes from Pelobates fuscus, assembly GCF_036172605.1. Lineage (NCBI taxonomy): Eukaryota > Metazoa > Chordata > Amphibia > Anura > Pelobatidae > Pelobates > Pelobates fuscus. Next base: position 5,513,736 of record NC_086321.1, on the reverse strand, counting down.
GCCAAACACACAGTAAGAGAGAATAAAGCCAAACACACAGTAAGAGAGAATAAAGCCAAACACACAGTGAGAGAGAATAAAGCCAAACACGTGGTGAGAGAGAATAAAGCCAAACACGCAGTGAGAGAGAATAAAGCCAAACACACAGTGAGAGAGAATAAAGCCAAACACACAGTAAGAGAGAATAAAGCCAAACACACAGTGAGAGAGAATAAAGCCAAACACGCAGTGAGAGAGAATAAAGCCAAACACGCAGTGAGAGAGAATAAAGCCAAACACACAGTGAGAGAGAATAAAGCCAAAAACACAGTAAGAGAGAATAAAGCCAAACACGCAGTGAGAGAGAATAAAGCCAAAAACACAGTAAGAGAGAATAAAGCCAAACACGCAGTGAGAGAGAATAAAGCCAAAAACACAGTAAGAGAGAATAAAGCAAAACACGCAGTGAGAGAGAATAAAGCCAAACACACAGTAAGAGAGAATAAAGCCAAACACGCAGTGAGAGAGAATAAAGCCAAACACACAGTAAGAGAGAATAAAGCCAAACACACAGTAAGAGAGAATAAAGCCAAACACACAGTGAGAGAGAATAAAGCCAAACACGTGGTGAGAGAGAATAAAGCCAAACACGCAGTGAGAGAGAATAAAGCCAAACACACAGTGAGAGAGAATAAAGCCAAACACACAGTAAGAGAGAATAAAGCCAAACACACAGTGAGAGAGAATAAAGCCAAACACGCAGTGAGAGAGAATAAAGCCAAACACGTAGTGAGAGAGAATAAAGCCAAACACACAGTGAGAGAGAATAAAGCCAAACACGCAGTGAGAGAGTAAAGCCAAACACGCAGTGAGAGAGAATAAAGCCAAACACGCAGTGAGAGAGAATAAAGCCAAACACACAGTAAGAGAGAGTAAAGCCAAACACACAGTGAGAGAGAATAAAGCCAAACACACAGTAAGAGAGAGTAAAGCCAAACACACAGTGAGAGAGAATAAAGCCAAACACACAGTGAGAGAGAATAAAGCCAAACACACAGTGAGAGAGAGTAAAGCCAAACACACAGTAAGAGAGAGTAAAGCCAAACACACAGTGAGAGAGAGTAAAGCCAAACACACAGTAAGAGAGAATAAAGCCAAACACACAGTGAGAGAGAATAAAGCCAAACACGCAGTAAGAGAGAATAAAGCCAAACACGCAGTGAGAGAGAATAAAGCCAAACACGCAGTGAGAGAGAATAAAGCCAAACACACAGTGAGAGAGAATAAAGCCAAACACGCAGTGAGAGAGAATAAAGCCAAACACGCAGTGAGAGAGAATAAAGCCAAACACGCAGTGAGAGAGAATAAAGCCAAACACGCAGTGAGAGAGAATAAAGCCAAACACACAGTAAGAGAGAATAAAGCCAAACACACAGTAAGAGAGAATAAAGCCAAACACGCAGTGAGAGAGAATAAAACCAAACACACAGTGAGAGAGAATAAAGCCAAACACGCAGTGAGAGAGAATAAAGCCAAACACGCGGTGAGAGAGAATAAAACCAAAAACGCGGTGAGAGAGAATAAAACCAAACACGCGGTGAGAGAGAATAAAGCCAAACACACAGTGAGAGAGAATAAAGCCAAACACGCGGTGAGAGAGAATAAAACCAAACACGCGGTGAGAGAGAATAAAGCCAAACACACAGTAAGAGAGAATAAAGCCAAACACACAGTGAGAGAGAATAAAGCAAAACACGCAGTAAGAGAGAATAAAGCCAAACACGCAGTGAGAGAGAATAAAGCCAAACACACAGTGAGAGAGAATAAAGCAAAACACGCAGTAAGAGAGAATAAAGCCAAACACGCAGTGAGAGAGAATAAAGCCAAACACACAGTAAGAGAGAATAAAGCCAAACACGCAGTGAGAGAGAATAAAGCCAAACACACAGTAAGAGAGAATAAAGCCAAACACGCAGTGAGAGAGAATAAAGCCAAACACACAGTAAGAGAGAATAAAGCCAAACACACAGTGAGAGAGAATAAAGCCAAACACACAGTGAGAGAGAATAAAGCCAAACACGCAGTGAGAGAGAATAAAGCCAAACACACAGTGAGAGAGAATAAAGCCAAACACACAGTAAGAGAGAATAAAGCCAAACACACAGTGAGAGAGAATAAAGCAAAACACGCAGTAAGAGAGAATAAAGCCAAACACGCAGTGAGAGAGAATAAAGCCAAACACACAGTGAGAGAGAATAAAGCCAAACACGCAGTGAGAGAGAATAAAGCCAAACACGCAGTGAGAGAGAATAAAGCCAAACACGCAGTGAGAGAGAATAAAGCCAAACACACAGTAAGAGAGAATAAAGCCAAACACACAGTAAGAGAGAATAAAGCCAAACACGCAGTGAGAGAGAATAAAGCCAAACACGCAGTGAGAGAGAATAAAGCCAAACACACAGTGAGAGAGAATAAAGCCAAACACGCAGTGAGAGAGAATAAAGCCAAACACGCAGTGAGAGAGAATAAAGCCAAACACGCAGTGAGAGAGAATAAAGCCAAACACACAGTAAGAGAGAATAAAGCCAAACACACAGTAAGAGAGAATAAAGCCAAACACACAGTGAGAGAGAATAAAGCCAAACACACAGTGAGAGAGAATAAAGCCAAACACACAGTAAGAGAGAGTAAAGCCAAACACACAGTGAGAGAGAATAAAGCCAAACACACAGTGAGAGAGAATAAAGCCAAACACACAGTGAGAGAGAGTAAAGCCAAACACACAGTAAGAGAGAGTAAAGCCAAACACACAGTGAGAGAGAATAAAGCCAAACACACAGTAAGAGAGAATAAAGCCAAACACACAGTGAGAGAGAATAAAGCCAAACACGCAATAAGAGAGAATAAAGCCAAACACGCAATAAGAGAGAATAAAGCCAAACACGCAGTGAGAGAGAATAAAGCCAAACACACAGTGAGAGAGAATAAAGCCAAACACGCAGTGAGAGAGAATAAAGCCAAACACGCAGTGAGAGAGAATAAAGCCAAACACACAGTGAGAGAGAATAAAGCCAAACACGCAGTGAGAGAGAATAAAGCCAAACACACAGTGAGAGAGAATAAAGCCAAACACGCAGTGAGAGAGAATAAAGCCAAACACGCAGTGAGAGAGAATAAAGCCAAACACGCAGTGAGAGAGAATAAAGCCAAACACACAGTGAGAGAGAATAAAGCCAAACACGCAGTGAGAGAGAATAAAGCCAAACACGCAGTGAGAGAGAATAAAGCCAAACACGCAGTGAGAGAGAATAAAGCCAAACACACAGTAAGAGAGAATAAAGCCAAACACACAGTGAGAGAGAATAAAGCCAAACACACAGTAAGAGAGAGTAAAGCCAAACACACAGTGAGAGAGAATAAAGCCAAACACACAGTGAGAGAGAATAAAGCCAAACACACAGTGAGAGAGAGTAAAGCCAAAAACACAGTAAGAGAGAGTAAAGCCAAACACACAGTGAGAGAGAATAAAGCCAAACACACAGTAAGAGAGAATAAAGCCAAACACACAGTGAGAGAGAATAAAGCCAAACACGCAATAAGAGAGAATAAAGCCAAACACGCAGTGAGAGAGAATAAAGCCAAACACGCAGTGAGAGAGAATAAAGCCAAACACAGAGTGAGAGAGAATAAAGCCAAACACGCAGTGAGAGAGAATAAAGCCAAACACGCAGTGAGAGAGAATAAAGCCAAACACACAGTGAGAGAGAATAAAGCCAAACACACGGTGAGAGAGAATAAAGCCAAACACGCGGTGAGAGAGAATAAAGCCAAACACGCAGTGAGAGAGAATAAAGCCAAACACGCAGTGAGAGAGAATAAAGCCAAACACACAGTGAGAGAGAATAAAGCCAAACACGCAGTGAGAGAGAATAAAGCCAAACACGCAGTGAGAGAGAATAAAGCCAAACACGCAGTGAGAGAGAATAAAGCCAAACACACAGTAAGAGAGAATAAAGCCAAACACACAGTAAGAGAGAATAAAGCCAAACACGCAGTGAGAGAGAATAAAACCAAACACACAGTGAGAGAGAATAAAGCCAAACACGCAGTGAGAGAGAATAAAGCCAAACACACAGTAAGAGAGAATAAAGCCAAACACACAGTAAGAGAGAATAAAGCCAAACACGCAGTGAGAGAGAATAAAGCCAAACACACAGTAAGAGAGAATAAAGCCAAACACGCAGTGAGAGAGAATAAAGCCAAACACACAGTAAGAGAGAATAAAGCCAAACACACAGTGAGAGAGAATAAAGCCAAACACACAGTGAGAGAGAATAAAGCCAAACACGCAGTGAGAGAGAATAAAGCCAAACACGCAGTGAGAGAGAATAAAGCCAAACACGCAGTGAGAGAGAATAAAGCCAAACACGCAGTGAGAGAGAATAAAGCCAAACACGCAGTGAGAGAGAATAAAGCCAAACACGCAGTGAGAGAGAATAAAGCCAAACACACAGTGAGAGAGAATAAAGCCAAACACACGGTGAGAGAGAATAAAGCCAAACACGCAGTGAGAGAGAATAAAGCCAAACACGCAGTGAGAGAGAATAAAGCCAAACACGCAGTGAGAAAGAATAAAGCCAAACACGCGGTGAGAGAGAATAAAGCCAAACACACAGTAAGAGAGAATAAAGCCAAACACGCAGTGAGAGAGAATAAAGCCAAACACACAGTAAGAGAGAATAAAGCCAAACACACAGTAAGAGAGAATAAAGCCAAACACACAGTAAGAGAGAATAAAGCCAAACACACAGTGAGAGAGAATAAAGCCAAACACACAGTGAGAGAGAATAAAGCCAAACACGCAGTGAGAGAGAATAAAGCCAAACACGCAGTGAGAGAGAATAAAGCCAAACACACAGTGAGAGAGAATAAAGCCAAACACAGTGAGAGAGAATAAAGCCAAACACGCAGTGAGAGAGAATAAAGCCAAACACGCAGTGATAGAGAATAAAGCCAAACACGCGGTGAGAGAGAATAAAGCCAAACACACAGTAAGAGAGAATAAAGCCAAACACGCAGTGAGAGAGAATAAAACCAAACACACAGTGAGAGAGAATAAAGCCAAACACGCAGTGAGAGAGAATAAAGCCAAAAACACAGTAAGAGAGAATAAAGCCAAACACGCAGTGAGAGAGAATAAAGCCAAACACACAGTGAGAGAGAATAAAGCCAAACACACAGTGAGAGAGAATAAAGCCAAACACGCAGAGAGAGAGAATAAAGCCAAACACACAGTAAGAGAGAATAAAGCCAAACACACAGTAAGAGAGAATAAAGCCAAACACGCAGTGAGAGAGAATAAAACCAAACACACAGTGAGAGAGAATAAAGCCAAACACGCAGTGAGAGAGAATAAAGCCAAACACGCGGTGAGAGAGAATAAAGCCAAACACACAGTAAGAGAGAATAAAGCCAAACACGCAGTGAGAGAGAATAAAGCCAAACACACAGTAAGAGAGAATAAAGCCAAACACGCAGTGAGAGAGAATAAAGCCAAACACACAGTAAGAGAGAATAAAGCCAAACACACAGTGAGAGAGAATAAAGCCAAACACACAGTGAGAGAGAATAAAGCCAAACACGCAGTGAGAGAATAAAGCCAAACACGCAGTGAGAGAGAATAAAGCCAAACACACAGTGAGAGAGAATAAAGCCAAACACGCAGTGAGAGAGAATAAAGCCAAACACGCAGTGAGAGAGAATAAAGCCAAACACGCAGTGAGAGAGAATAAAGCCAAACACACAGTAAGAGAGAATAAAGCCAAACACACAGTAAGAGAGAGTAAAGCCAAACACACAGTGAGAGAGAATAAAGCCAAACACACAGTAAGAGAGAGTAAAGCCAAACACACAGTGAGAGAGAATAAAGCCAAACACACAGTAAGAGAGAATAAAGCCAAACACACAGTGAGAGAATAAAGCCAAACACGCAGTAAGAGAGAATAAAGCCAAACACGCAGTGAGAGAGAATAAAGCCAAACACGCAGTGAGAGAGAATAAAGCCAAACACGCAGTGAGAGAGAATAAAGCCAAACACGCAGTGAGAGAGAATAAAGCCAAACACACAGTAAGAGAGAATAAAGCCAAACACACAGTAAGAGAGAATAAAGCCAAACACACAGTGAGAGAGAATAAAGCCAAACACACAGTAAGAGAGAGTAAAGCCAAACACACAGTGAGAGAGAATAAAGCCAAACACACAGTGAGAGAGAATAAAGCCAAACACACAGTGAGAGAGAGTAAAGCCAAAAACACAGTAAGAGAGAGTAAAGCCAAACACACAGTGAGAGAGAATAAAGCCAAACACACAGTAAGAGAGAATAAAGCCAAACACACAGTGAGAGAGAATAAAGCCAAACACGCAATAAGAGAGAATAAAGCCAAACACGCAGTGAGAGAGAATAAAGCCAAACACGCAGTGAGAGAGAATAAATCCAAACACGCAGTGAGAGAGAATAAAGCCAAACACAGAGTGAGAGAGAATAAAGCCAAACACGCAGTGAGAGAGAATAAAGCCAAACACGCAGTGAGAGAGAATAAAGCCAAACACACAGTGAGAGAGAATAAAGCCAAACACACGGTGAGAGAGAATAAAGCCAAACACGCGGTGAGAGAGAATAAAGCCAAACACGCAGTGAGAGAGAATAAAGCCAAACACGCAGTGAGAGAGAATAAAGCCAAACACACAGTGAGAGAGAATAAAGCCAAACACGCAGTGAGAGAGAATAAAGCCAAACACGCAGTGAGAGAGAATAAAGCCAAACACGCAGTGAGAGAAAATAAAGCCAAACACACAGTAAGAGAGAATAAAGCCAAACACACAGTAAGAGAGAATAAAGCCAAACACGCAGTGAGAGAGAATAAAACCAAACACACAGTGAGAGAGAATAAAGCCAAACACGCAGTGAGAGAGAATAAAGCCAAACACACAGTAAGAGAGAATAAAGTCAAACACACAGTAAGAGAGAATAAAGCCAAACACGCAGTGAGAGAGAATAAAGCCAAACACACAGTAAGAGAGAATAAAGCCAAACACGCAGTGAGAGAGAATAAAGCCAAACACACAGTAAGAGAGAATAAAGCCAAACACACAGTGAGAGAGAATAAAGCCAAACACACAGTGAGAGAGAATAAAGCCAAACACGCAGTGAGAGAGAATAAAGCCAAACACGCAGTGAGAGAGAATAAAGCCAAACACGCAGTGAGAGAGAATAAAGCCAAACACGCAGTGAGAGAGAATAAAGCCAAACACGCAGTGAGAGAGAATAAAGCCAAACACACAGTAAGAGAGAATAAAGCCAAACACACAGTAAGAGAGAATAAAACCAAACACACAGTGAGAGAGAATAAAGCCAAACACGCAGTGAGAGAATAAAGCCAAACACGCGGTGAGAGAGAATAAAACCAAACACGCGGTGAGAGAGAATAAAGCCAAACACACAGTGAGAGAGAATAAAGCCAAACACGCGGTGAGAGAGAATAAAACCAAACACGCGGTGAGAGAGAATAAAGCCAAACACACAGTAAGAGAGAATAAAGCCAAACACACAGTGAGAGAGAATAAAACCAAACACGCAGTGAGAGAGAATAAAGCCAAACACGCGCTGAGAGAGAATAAAGCAAAACACGCAGTAAGAGAGAATAAAGCCAAACACGCAGTGAGAGAGAATAAAGCCAAACACACAGTAAGAGAGAATAAAGCCAAACACGCAGTGAGAGAGAATAAAGCCAAACACACAGTAAGAGAGAATAAAGCCAAACACGCAGTGAGAGAGAATAAAGCCAAACACACAGTAAGAGAGAATAAAGCCAAACACACAGTGAGAGAGAATAAAGCCAAACACACAGTGAGAGAGAATAAAGCCAAACACGCAGTGAGAGAGAATAAAGCCAAACACACAGTGAGAGAGAATAAAGCCAAACACACAGTAAGAGAGAATAAAGCCAAACACACAGTGAGAGAGAATAAAGCAAAACACGCAGTAAGAGAGAATAAAGCCAAACACGCAGTGAGAGAGAATAAAGCCAAACACACAGTGAGAGAGAATAAAGCCAAACACGCAGTGAGAGAGAATAAAGCCAAACACGCAGTGAGAGAGAATAAAGCCAAACACGCAGTGAGAGAGAATAAAGAGAGAATAAAGCCAAACACACAGTAAGAGAGAATAAAGCCAAACACGCAGTGAGAGAGAATAAAGCCAAACACGCAGTGAGAGAGAATAAAGCCAAACACACAGTGAGAGAGAATAAAGCCAAACACGCAGTGAGAGAGAATAAAGCCAAACACGCAGTGAGAGAGAATAAAGCCAAACACGCAGTGAGAGAGAATAAAGCCAAACACACAGTAAGAGAGAATAAAGCCAAACACACAGTAAGAGAGAGTAAAGCCAAACACACAGTGAGAGAGAATAAAGCCAAACACACAGTAAGAGAGAGTAAAGCCAAACACACAGTGAGAGAGAATAAAGCCAAACACACAGTGAGAGAGAATAAAGCCAAACACACAGTGAGAGAGAGTAAAGCCAAACACACTGTAAGAGAGAGTAAAGCCAAACACACAGTGAGAGAGAATAAAGCCAAACACACAGTAAGAGAGAATAAAGCCAAACACACAGTGAGAGAGAATAAAGCCAAACACGCAGTAAGATAGACTAAAGCCAAACACGCAGTGAGAGAGAATAAAGCCAAACACGCAGTGAGAGAGAATAAAGCCAAACACACAGTGAGAGAGAATAAAGCCAAACACGCAGTGAGAGAGAATAAAGCCAAACACGCAGTGAGAGAGAATAAAGCCAAACACACAGTGAGAGAGAATAAAGCCAAACACACGGTGAGAGAGAATAAAGCCAAACACGCAGTGAGAGAGAATAAAGCCAAACACGCAGTGAGAGAGAATAAAGCCAAACACGCAGTGAGAGAGAATAAAGCCAAACACGCGGTGAGAGAGAATAAAGCCAAACACACAGTGAGAGAGAATAAAGCCAAACACGCAGTGAGAGAGAATAAAGCCAAACACGCAGTGAGAGAGAATAAAGCCAAACACGCAGTGAGAGAGAATAAAGCCAAACACACAGTAAGAGAGAATAAAGCCAAACACACAGTAAGAGAGAATAAAGCCAAACACGCAGTGAGAGAGAATAAAACCAAACACACAGTGAGAGAGAATAAAGCCAAACACGCAGTGAGAGAGAATAAAGCCAAACACGCGGTGAGAGAGAATAAAACCAAACACGCGGTGAGAGAGAATAAAGCCAAACACACAGTGAGAGAGAATAAAGCCAAACACGCGGTGAGAGAGAATAAAACCAAACACGCGGTGAGAGAGAATAAAGCCAAACACACAGTAAGAGAGAATAAAGCCAAACACAGTGAGAGAGAATAAAACCAAACACGCAGTGAGAGAGAATAAAGCCAAACACGCGCTGAGAGAGAATAAAGCAAAACACGCAGTGAGAGAGAATAAAGCCAAACACGCAGTGAGAGAGAATAAAGCCAAACACACAGTAAGAGAGAATAAAGCCAAACACACAGTAAGAGAGAATAAAACCAAACACACAGTGAGAGAGATTAAAGCCAAACACGCAGTGAGAGAATAAAGCCAAACACGCGGTGAGAGAGAATAAAACCAAACACGCGGTGAGAGAGAATAAAGCCAAACACACAGTGAGAGAGAATAAAGCCAAACACGCGGTGAGAGAGAATAAAACCAAACACGCGGTGAGAGAGAATAAAGCCAAACACACAGTAAGAGAGAATAAAGCCAAACACACAGTGAGAGAGAATAAAACCAAACACGCAGTGAGAGAGAATAAAGCCAAACACGCGCTGAGAGAGAATAAAGCAAAACACGCAGTAAGAGAGAATAAAGCCAAACACGCAGTGAGAGAGAATAAAGCCAAACACACAGTAAGAGAGAATAAAGCCAAACACGCAGTGAGAGAGAATAAAGCCAAACACACAGTAAGAGAGAATAAAGCCAAACACGCAGTGAGAGAGAATAAAGCCAAACACACAGTAAGAGAGAATAAAGCCAAACACACAGTGAGAGAGAATAAAGCCAAACACACAGTGAGAGAGAATAAAGCCAAACACGCAGTGAGAGAGAATAAAGCCAAACACACAGTGAGAGAGAATAAAGCCAAACACACAGTAAGAGAGAATAAAGCCAAACACACAGTGAGAGAGAATAAAGCAAAACACGCAGTAAGAGAGAATAAAGCCAAACACGCAGTGAGAGAGAATAAAGCCAAACACACAGTGAGAGAGAATAAAGCCAAACACGCAGTGAGAGAGAATAAAGCCAAACACGCAGTGAGAGAGAATAAAGCCAAACACGCAGTGAGAGAGAATAAAGAGAGAATAAAGCCAAACACACAGTAAGAGAGAATAAAGCCAAACACGCAGTGAGAGAGAATAAAGCCAAACACGCAGTGAGAGAGAATAAAGCCAAACACACAGTGAGAGAGAATAAAGTCAAACACGCAGTGAGAGAGAATAAAGCCAAACACGCAGTGAGAGAGAATAAAGCCAAACACGCAGTGAGAGAGAATAAAGCCAAACACACAGTAAGAGAGAATAAAGCCAAACACACAGTAAGAGAGAGTAAAGCCAAACACACAGTGAGAGAGAATAAAGCCAAACACACAGTAAGAGAGAGTAAAGCCAAACACACAGTGAGAGAGAATAAAGCCAAACACACAGTGAGAGAGAATAAAGCCAAACACACAGTGAGAGAGAGTAAAGCCAAACACACTGTAAGAGAGAGTAAAGCCAAACACACAGTGAGAGAGAATAAAGCCAAACACACAGTAAGAGAGAATAAAGCCAAACACACAGTGAGAGAGAATAAAGCCAAACACGCAGTAAGATAGACTAAAGCCAAACACGCAGTGAGAGAGAATAAAGCCAAACACGCAGTGAGAGAGAATAAAGCCAAACACACAGTGAGAGAGAATAAAGCCAAACACGCAGTGAGAGAGAATAAAGCCAAACACGCAGTGAGAGAGAATAAAGCCAAACACACAGTGAGAGAGAATAAAGCCAAACACACGGTGAGAGAGAATAAAGCCAAACACGCAGTGAGAGAGAATAAAGCCAAACACGCAGTGAGAGAGAATAAAGCCAAACACGCAGTGAGAGAGAATAAAGCCAAACACGCGGTGAGAGAGAATAAAGCCAAACACACAGTGAGAGAGAATAAAGCCAAACACGCAGTGAGAGAGAATAAAGCCAAACACGCAGTGAGAGAGAATAAAGCCAAACACGCAGTGAGAGAGAATAAAGCCAAACACACAGTAAGAGAGAATAAAGCCAAACACACAGTAAGGGAGAATAAAGCCAAACACGCAGTGAGAGAGAATAAAACCAAACACACAGTGAGAGAGAATAAAGCCAAACACGCAGTGAGAGAGAATAAAGCCAAACACGCGGTGAGAGAGAATAAAACCAAACACGCGGTGAGAGAGAATAAAGCCAAACACACAGTGAGAGAGAATAAAGCCAAACACGCGGTGAGAGAGAATAAAACCAAACACGCGGTGAGAGAGAATAAAGCCAAACACACAGTAAGAGAGAATAAAGCCAAACACAGTGAGAGAGAATAAAACCAAACACGCAGTGAGAGAGAATAAAGCCAAACACGCGCTGAGAGAGAATAAAGCAAAACACGCAGTAAGAGAGAATAAAGCCAAACACGCAGTGAGAGAGAATAAAGCCAAACACACAGTAAGAGAGAATAAAGCCAAACACGCAGTGAGAGAGAATAAAGCCAAACACACAGTAAGAGAGAATAAAGCCAAACACGCAGTGAGAGAGAATAAAGCCAAACACACAGTAAGAGAGAATAAAGCCAAACACACAGTGAGAGAGAATAAAGCCAAACACACAGTAAGAGAGAATAAAGCCAAACACACAGTAAGAGAGAATAAAGCCAAACACGCAGTGAGAGAGAATAAAACCAAACACGCAGTGAGAGAGAATAAAGCCAAACACGCAGTGAGAGAGAATAAAGCCAAACACGCGGTGAGAGAGAATAAAACCAAACACGCGGTGAGAGAGAATAAAGCCAAACACACAGTGAGAGAGAATAAAGCCAAACACGCGGTGAGAGAGAATAAAACCAAACACGCGGTGAGAGAGAATAAAGCCAAACACACAGTAAGAGAGAATAAAGCCAAACACACAGTGAGAGAGAATAAAACCAAACACGCAGTGAGAGAGAATAAAGCCAAACACGCGCTAAGAGAGAAAAAAGCAAAACACGCAGTAAGAGAGAATAAAGCCAAACACGCAGTGAGAGAGAATAAAGCCAAACACACAGTAAGAGAGAATAAAGCCAAACACGCAGTGAGAGAGAATAAAGCCAAACACACAGTAAGAGAGAATAAAGCCAAACACGCAGTGAGAGAGAATAAAGCCAAACACACAGTAAGAGAGAATAAAGCCAAACACACAGTGAGAGAGAATAAAGCCAAACACACAGTGAGAGAGAATAAAGCCAAACACGCAGTGAGAGAGAATAAAGCCAAACACACAGTGAGAGAGAATAAAGCCAAACACACAGTAAGAGAGAATAAAGCCAATCACACAGTGAGAGAGAATAAAGCAAAACACGCAGTAAGAGAGAATAAAGCCAAACACGCAGTGAGAGAGAATAAAGCCAAACACGCAGTGAGAGAGAATAAAGCAAAACACGCAGTGATAGAGAATAAAGCCAAACACGCAGTGAGAGAGAATAAAGCCAAACACACAGTAAGAGAGAATAAAGCCAAACACACAGTAAGAGAGAATAAAGCCAAACACGCAGTGAGAGAGAATAAAACCAAACACGCAGGGAGAGAGAATAAAGCCAAACACACAGTAAGAGAGAATAAAGCCAAACACACAGTAAGAGAGAATAAAGCCAAACACGTGGTGAGAGAGAATAAAGCCAAACACGTGGTGAGAGAGAATAAAGCCAAACACGCAGTGAGAGAGAATAAAACCAAACACACAGTGAGAGAGAATAAAGCCAAACACGCAGTGAGAGAGAATAAAGCCAAACACACAGTAAGAGAGAATAAAGCCAAACACGCAGTGAGAGAGAATAAAGCCAAACACACAGTAAGAGAGAATAAAGCCAAACACACAGTGAGAGAGAATAAAGCCAAACACACAGTGAGAGAGAATAAAGCCAAACACGCAGTGAGAGAGAATAAAGCCAAACACGCGGTGAGAGAGAATAAAACCAAACACGCGGTGAGAGAGAATAAAGCCAAACACACAGTGAGAGAGAATAAAGCCAAACACGCGGTGAGAGAGAATAAAACCAAACACGCGGTGAGAGAGAATAAAGCCAAACACAAAGTAAGAGAGAATAAAGCCAAACACACAGTGAGAGAGAATAAAACCAAACACACAGTGAGAGAGAATAAAGCCAAACACGCAGTGAGAGAGAATAAAGCCAAACACGCAGTGAGAGAGAATAAAGCCAAACACGCAGTGAGAGAGAATAAAGAGAGAATAAAGCCAAACACACAGTAAGAGAGAATAAAGCCAAACACGCAGTGAGAGAGAATAAAGCCAAACACGCAGTGAGAGAGAATAAAGCCAAACACACAGTGAGAGAGAATAAAGCCAAACACGCAGTGAGAGAGAATAAAGCCAAACACGCAGTGAGAGAGAATAAAGCCAAACACGCAGTGAGAGAGAATAAAGCCAAACACACAGTAAGAGAGAATAAAGCCAAACACACAGTAAGAGAGAGTAAAGCCAAACACACAGTGAGAGAGAATAAAGCCAAACACACAGTAAGAGAGAGTAAAGCCAAACACACAGTGAGAGAGAATAAAGCCAAACACACAGTGAGAGAGAATAAAGCCAAACACACAGTGAGAGAGAGTAAAGCCAAACACACTGTAAGAGAGAGTAAAGCCAAACACACAGTGAGAGAGAATAAAGCCAAACACACAGTAAGAGAGAATAAAGCCAAACACACAGTGAGAGAGAATAAAGCCAAACACGCAGTAAGATAGACTAAAGCCAAACACGCAGTGAGAGAGAATAAAGCCAAACACGCAGTGAGAGAGAATAAAGCCAAACACACAGTGAGAGAGAATAAAGCCAAACACGCAGTGAGAGAGAATAAAGCCAAACACGCAGTGAGAGAGAATAAAGCCAAACACACAGTGAGAGAGAATAAAGCCAAACACACGGTGAGAGAGAATAAAGCCAAACACGCAGTGAGAGAGAATAAAGCCAAACACGCAGTGAGAGAGAATAAAGCCAAACACGCAGTGAGAGAGAATAAAGCCAAACACGCGGTGAGAGAGAATAAAGCCAAACACACAGTGAGAGAGAATAAAGCCAAACACGCAGTGAGAGAGAATAAAGCCAAACACGCAGTGAGAGAGAATAAAGCCAAACACGCAGTGAGAGAGAATAAAGCCAAACACACAGTAAGAGAGAATAAAGCCAAACACACAGTAAGAGAGAATAAAGCCAAACACACAGTAAGAGAGAATAAAGCCAAACACGTGGTGAGAGAGAATAAAGCCAACCACGTGGTGAGAGAGAATAAAGCCAAACACGCAGTGAGAGAGAATAAAACCAAACACACAGTGAGAGAGAATAAAGCCAAACACGCAGTGAGAGAGAATAAAGCCAAACACGCAGTGAGAGAGAATAAAGCCAAACACACAGTAAGAGAGAATAAAGCCAAACACACAGTAAGAGAGAATAAAGCCAAACACACAGTGAGAGAGAATAAAGCCAAACACGTGGTGAGAGAGAATAAAGCCAAACACACAGTGAGAGAGAATAAAGCCAAACACACAGTGAGAGAGAATAAAGCCAAACACACAGTGAGAGAGAATAAAGCCAAACACACAGTAAGAGAGAATAAAGCCAAACACACAGTAAGAGAGAATAAAGCCAAACACACAGTAAGAGAGAATAAAGCCAAACACGCAGTGAGAGAGAATAAAGCCAAACACGCAGTGAGAGAGAATAAAGCCAAACACGCAGTGAGAGAGAATAAAGCCAAACACGCAGTGAGAGAGAATAAAGCCAAACACGCAGTGAGAGAGAATAAAGCCAAACACGCAGTGAGAGAGAATAAAGCCAAACACGCAGTGAGAGAGAATAAAGTCAAACACGCAGTGAGAGAGAATAAAGCCAAACACACAGTAAGAGAGAATAATGCCAAACACACAGTAAGAGAGAATAAAGCCAAACACACAGTAAGAGAGAGTAAAGCCAAACACACAGTGAGAGAGAATAAAGCCAAACACACAGTAAGAGAGAGTAAAGCCAAACACACGGTGAGAGAGAATAAAGCCAAACACGCAGTGAGAGAGAATAAAGCCAAACACGCAGTGAGAGAGAATAAAGCCAAACACGCGGTGAGAGAGAATAAAGCCAAACACACAGTGAGAGAGAATAAAGCCAAACACGCAGTGAGAGAGAATAAAGCCAAACACGCAGTGAGAGAGAATAAAGCCAAACACGCAGTGAGAGAGATTAAAGCCAAACACACAGTAAGAGAGAATAAAGCCAAACACACAGTAAGAGAGAATAAAGCCAAACACGCAGTGAGAGAGAATAAAGCCAAACACACAGTAAGAGAGAATAAAGCCAAACACACAGTAAGAGAGAATAAAGCCAAACACACAGTAAGAGAGAATAAAGCCAAACACGCAGTGAGAGAGAATAAAACCAAACACGCAGTGAGAGAGAATAAAGCCAAACACGCGGTGAGAGAGAATAAAACCAAACACGCGGTGAGAGAGAATAAAGCCAAACACACAGTGAGAGAGAATAAAGCCAAACACGCGGTGAGAGAGAATAAAACCAAACACGCGGTGAGAGAGAATAAAGCCAAACACACAGTAAGAGAGAATAAAGCCAAACACACAGTAAGAGAGAATAAAGCCAAACACACAGTGAGAGAGAATAAAACCAAACACGCAGTGAGAGAGAATAAAGCCAAACACGCGCTGAGAGAGAATAAAGCAAAACACGCAGTGAGAGAGAATAAAGCAAAACACACAGTGAGAGAGAATAAAGCCAAACACACAGTGAGAGAGAATAAAGCCAAACACGCAGTGAGAGAGAATAAAGCCAAACACACAGTGAGAGAGAATAAAGCAAAACACGCAGTGAGAGAGAATAAAGCAAAACACACAGTGAGAGAGAGTAAAGCCAAACACGCGGTGAGAAATAATAAAGCCAAACACGCGGTGAGAGAGAATAAAGCCAAACACGCAGTGAGAAATAATAAAGCCAAACACGCGGTGATAGAGAATAAAGCATAATCATGCAAACCAGACTGCAATAATTACCACTGCATGGTTAAGGGTGATGGGACATTGCACCCAGACCACTTAAATGAACTGAAGTGGTCTGGGTGCCTACAGTGTCCTTTGGAGTATACTGTAGTATTTTTAGAACTTCACCTTAAGATCTGCGTCATGATCTCTCAGAACAAGAAGCGAAGACTGTTTAAGCTCACATTGTCTAAAACTGTTAAACCAGTTGTCTTTATTTTCCGAAATGAACAAACATTTTGTATTAAACAGGATCCACCCTTCAGGGCATGAATCTGAAAGAGATAAATAAAAATGAACTATCGAGCGTACTGTGCACCAATAGTAGAAAAGTATCTCACTAACAATATTGTAAACAGCTAGGGGGGCCACTAGACCCCCATTATTGATTATGCTCCCATTTCGCAGCACACAGGATGGCTGATGGCTGTGAGTCATTCCCTGCTGCTGATTAGTTACCAGGTGGGTATTGGACATCGAGTATAGTTGTGATCTATCTCACAATATAAATACAGGGTTGAGCCCCTATAGTCCATAGAGTAAATGACATGGAGGATATGGAAAATATGAAAAATGTGCACATTTATTGGTATAAAAAAAGTACATAAACAAATGGCATTTGATTGTCATGGCAGCCCTCATAGGTACTCGAGGGTTCAAGCAGGCACAATATATTATACAGATGACATGTTGTCTCCAAAAATAGCATAGAAATCCAAGCAAAAAAAAGCTTAGCAAAAATAGGACAGATGAATGAAAAGGAATAACAAATTGTTGCAATACCTGCTACTGCCAGACAAGGGAGAGACCACCCACACCACTACCCGAAAAAAAACCGAGTGATGCATGTACCCTGGAGGCGTTTTGCACCCCCTGGTGCTTTCTCAACATAAACTGTCATGGGAAAGTCTGAAAATATATAGGAGGGGTCCACTTCACAATAAGAAGTCTCAATCATGATCAAGTTATGGAGCTCTCTCAGCGCATTGCTTCCTTCCGAATCTATGGAACTAAAAATGGACACTAATTTCATACGAACACCGCTGAAGCCGCCGACCTTCCTTCATCTTGTTCATACAAACGCCGTGACGCTATATGAACAGAGCGACCCCAGATAGTTATCCCATGGAGCCCATTCGTATGACGAAAGACTATGTGAAAGACGTTGAATAGGGGATTCTGTTCGGTAGTTTTGGAATTATGTATTTTTATGCATTTTTAGTATTCTTGTAAAATGGTGACTATGCTCTATCCTCGGAGATAACTGAGTTACTTCTAGCACTTAACCCACTTATCTCCAGGATAGAGAGGAGGGTCCTATACTGTTCAGAAGAATTTGTAAGAATTTGCAAGAATTTGTCACAGTCTTCCACCAGGTCCCTTATGGGAGTGTCCCTGGGTGGAAGACCTGCATAAAAGTCGGGCATGTAGCCCCCATTAAACAGATTCCTGCTTGA
Source organism: Pelobates fuscus (assembly GCF_036172605.1). NCBI lineage: Eukaryota > Metazoa > Chordata > Amphibia > Anura > Pelobatidae > Pelobates > Pelobates fuscus. Next base: position 5,495,936 of record NC_086321.1, on the reverse strand, counting down.
CTCTCAATACAGAACCTCGTCTTGTACTTGGGGGGGATTATTCGTGTGTTTTCCTGTTCGGCGCTTAGGAGTGTTCGGTAGCTGATCCTGTGTTCAGGATGGGAACATCTTTGGTGGCTTTAACCCCTTCTATACCCGGGGAGCCGTTACACACTCCTAACCCCAGTTGCTGTTCCTATACCCTAACCCACCAATTGCTGCCCCTATACCTACTACAGTCCTAACCCTCCAATTGCTGCCCCTGTACCCTACTACAGCCCCTAACTTAGGGCTCGACAAATACCATGCACCAGGTCTGACAAATGTGTATACTAACACAGCAGGCAGTTACTCCAAACACCAGCTCATAGTGAGAGACACTGCTTCCCAGAGTCACTTGGGGAAGACCAGTTATGCACCCAACTAAAGGTACATTTTTATTCCAGTATTCATGACACTATAGTTGTAAAAGCAATAATTAGCTCCCCTGGCTAACTGTTAGAGGAGTAAAAGGTGATTTTACTCACATTTTCTCCAGCGTTGCACGGGTCTCATGGCGGATGGCCCACTACTCCACTCCGCCTCTTGGGCTGATAATCAAATTTGATGATCTCAGCCAATCCAATGCTTTCATATGGGAGGCTATTGCATATGCACAGCAAAGTGCTGCATTAACCAACATCTACTCATAGAGAGGCATCGCTATGAGGAACAGATGGAGATGCTGAATGTATGTGCTGCACAGTTTGCAGCACTGACCCAGGAAGCACCTCTGGTGGCCATCTGATTGACTGCCACTAGAGGTGTTACTAGGCAGCAATGTAAGCGCTGCTTATTGGTTAAACAG